>NC_092227.1:64006511-64159011 GCF_036320965.1 Panulirus ornatus | reverse complement strand
GCTGAGACGGTGCAGGCAACTGAGGCCCTAATCAAGGCCATCCCATAATCTCTCTCTCTCTCTCTCTCTCTCTCTCTCTCTCTATATATATATATATATATATATATATATATATATATATATATATATATATATATATATATATATATACACACATCCTAGCCTGAGCCAGGTACCCATTTTATCAACTAACCCCTTAGGGTGGATGAACAGTTGGGTTGACTGCGGACCGACTGCCGCAACCATGATTCGAACCTATACACTCAACCCTGGGCGGCCCGTGAGTGCGTCATGGTCAGGAACGCTAACCTTTACACCACGGGGGGTCACTAAGTTGAGAAATGTAGCTAACGTCAGTTGTGGACTTGAAACGAAGTGTTTCTTGAGCTAATTTTCGGATAATTTTATAGCATTGACATCAAGCACTTCTAATGATAACAAAGTAAATAGCTTTACCTCAAACGAAACATTCATTAACGAGCTGGTATCCATTACTGCGGATAACATACGGATTCATCTTCAACCATCTACTTAAATGAAGGATTCCAAAACTTGAACAACAACTCGTTAATTCCTGTATCAGATCCCATTTAAACATTCTATTATCCAGATCACATAAGATGCGGCTCAGTACAGTGCTCGACGGATACATTTCACTGTGAAGCCTTGAGATTCTCTCAAGGCCACACCAGTGATCAAGGCCACATTAGTGACGTAAGCCACACCAGTGATCAAGGCCACATCAATGACCATGGCCACATCAGTGATCAAGGCCACATCAATGACCATGGTTATATCAGTGATCAAGGCCACATTAGTGACGTAAGCCACACCAGTGATCAAGGCCACATCAATGACCATGGCCACATCAGTGATCAAGGCCACATCAATGACCATGGTTATATCAGTGATCAAGGCCACATTAGTGACATAAGCCACACCAGTGATCAAGGCCACATCAATGACCATGGCCACACCAGTGATCAAAGCCACAATAACCATGGCCACATCAGTGATCAAGGCCACATCAATGACCATGGCTATATCAGTGATCAAGGCCACATTAGTGACATAAGCCACACCAGTGGTCAAGGCCACATCAATGACCATGGCCACACCAGTCATCAAGGCCACATCAATGACCATGGCCGCACCAGTCATCAAGGCATAACGTTTAGCTGTTACAGTTAGAAGTCTTCATATCTATGTGTACTTCTTTTTACCCTTAATTTCAAAAGATCTTAATATTTACGTCATGCAGTTTCATCTTTATGGCGTAATACTTTTATCTCTCAGTGCAAGGGATCGTAATACCCGAGTAATGTTTACGTAGGAGATTAAAGAATTATCTTCACCCCAAGAGAATTACCCATGAAGTTGTGAGCTTGAGAGATCGATCGACGAATTTGTACCTGCTGTGTGTGTGTATTTTATATATATATATATATATATATATATATATATATATATATATATATTGTAGTTGTAAGGAAGGGTGTTATATTTTAGTGGGGATCAAACTCTTGATGTGTCTCTGCTATCATCCGACTTCTGAACTTCTGCAAGATGCTTTGAGATTTCGGGTTCCTGAACATGCAGGAGCGTGTGAGGCATGCATGGGATAGATCGAACTGGAGCGATGAGGTGTACTGGGGGCAACGTCCTGTCGACTGACTGAGCCAGTGTACATGAAGCGATCATGGGAAACTACAGAAAGGTTCTTAGGGATCTGCTATGGTTTTGGTGCATTACGCATGACAGTTAAAGAGTGGATGTGAGCTATTTCTTCGTTTGTTCCTTGCGCTACCTCGCTGACGCAGGAAATAGCATACATGTACATGACATATGTAGTGTATGTGAACCTCGGCATGCACGATTTTTTCCTGCCAAATCTAATACATTCATATACGTTGTCACTTTTAATCACCTATCACGACCTTGGCTATTCTACTGGACTACAGGTGTCTGAACTACTGATCACCTTTTCCATGGAGGAAACTACCTGACCTTCATTGTCGAGATATATGACACGCACACACTCACAATTTGAGGTCGAGGTGGTTTCTGCTGATCACACGGGAGACAGGAGAGGTCCGACTTGAGTGTGTGTTTGTGCGTGTGTGTGTGTGTGTGTGTGTGTGTGTGTGTGTGTGTGTGTGTGTGTGTGTGTGCGCGCGCGCGCGCGCGTGCGTGTGTGCGCATGTGTGCGTGTGTGTGTGTGCGAGATAAAATGCTTTTCATTCTTTATTTCTAAACTAGTACGTCCCCGGCCTGTGAGTCTCTCTCCTCACCTATATCCACACTTTGTCGTTCCCCATCTCACTTCCTATCATTATCTACGGTCTCCTATGTTATCTTGATTCGCATCTTTTCCATTAATGATCAATGAGACACAAACGGCAGTTACGGCGTCCCCCAGAACCTGTTCGTGATGTGATGTCACTGGAAACTGTCGCCGAGAAAATTCGATTCAATTCTCGCTGACAGCAGCTAAGTTACTGTGCTGGCTGTGCCCATCCTGGGAACGGTACTGTGCTGGCTGTGCCCATCCTGGGAACGGTACTGTGCTGGCTCTGCTCATCCTGGGAACGGTACTGTGCTGGCTCTGCTCATCCTGGGAAAAGAATTGTGCTGGCCGTGCCCATCCTGGGAATGGTACTGTGCTGGCTGTGCCCATCCTGGGAAAAGAATTGTGCTGGCCGTGCCCATCCTGGGAAAAGAATTGTGCTGGCTGTGCCCATCCTGGGAATGGTACTGTGCTGGCTATGTTCATCCTGGTACCAGTACTGAGCTGGCTATACTCGTCCTGGGAACGATACTGTGATGGCAGTACTCCTCCCGGGAACCATAGTGCGGAAGTATGACAAAAAAAAAGCCCTCCAGCAAGAAATAATAAAATGAAACCAGTGGCACGAATAACTATAATGCTATATTCCGTGAAGCTGATGGGTCATATTAGAGTTTCCAGTCTTTCCATAAAGTAAAGGAGTCAGTCACTAGACACGTATTAGAGTTTCCAGTCTTTCCATAAAGTAAAGGAGTCAGTCACTAGACACGTATTAGAGTTTCCAGTCTTTCCATAAAGTAAAGGAGTCAGTCACTAGACACGTATTAGAGTTTCCAGTCTTTCCATAAAGTAAAGGAGTCAGTCACTAGACACGTATTATAGTTTCCAGTCTTTCCATAAAGTAAAGGAGTCAGTCACTAGACACGTATTATAGTTTCCAGTCTTTCCATAAAGTAAAGGAGTCA
This sequence comes from Panulirus ornatus, assembly GCF_036320965.1. NCBI lineage: Eukaryota > Metazoa > Arthropoda > Malacostraca > Decapoda > Palinuridae > Panulirus > Panulirus ornatus. The sequence goes on along the minus strand of NC_092227.1, from coordinate 64,155,759 downwards.
GTCACTAGACACGTATTAGAGTTTCCAGTCTTTCCATAAAGTAAAGGAGTCAGTCACTAGACACGTATTAGAGTTTCCAGTCTTTCCATAAAGTAAAGGAGTCAGTCACTAGACACGTATTAGAGTTTCCAGTCTTTCCATAAAGTAAAGGAGTCAGTCACTAGACACGTATTATAGTTTCCAGTCTTTCCATAAAGTAAAGGAATCAGTCACTAGACACGAAGTGTGGATGAAGCCTCAACTCTTCATGTGCTGTTCTCAGTAACAGTAAGGCGGTGGGCCATCTGCTGCACAGTTTGCCTCGCTGCTTCCTTAAAGGCTTAGAAAGTTTTGTCACGATCTATGGGAGTTTCCCCAAACTGCGTGCGCCCCATAGCCTCGCCCAAACACTTAACTTCTGTCATTCGATTAATTTCTTTGCACTAGCCAGACTGCTAAATATCCTAAGCCCACAATCTATCAACGACAACTCTGATTCCACTGGTTTTGTTACACCGTACAGATGTCATAATACATCTTACTGTGATGAACAGTGGACTTGCCAATGCCTATCATCATTCTTCTACCAGCTTTAGTTTCGTCTGCTAGCTTTTCAAAATGCTCTCTGAACTCGGGTTTGTCCTGGGCAAACCAAGGTTGTCTTCAGCTGCCTCTTTATCCAAACGTAAAGTTAAGCTGAAGCACGAGCTTTGATGCGTTCTCCAGCACCCGTCAGAGAGGATATCTACACCAGTTCGACTCGAGTATACCAGTACTGAGCGATTGTCTCTAAACTTACCACAGAAGCAAGCGTATTACACTGTGGTCTCGGTGTCTGTAGTGTTAGTGTTCCCAGGATCGAGGAGGAGGAGTAAGGAAAGCAGTTCTGTTTGTAAATGACACTCCCAGTTTTTCAATCTAACATTCCTCTCTATCCTATTACCACTGGCTTGAGTTACAGTGGCAGCACTGACAGTCCTTCCAGTGGACGAGTTCAGAAGGTTGTCGCACTGGAAAATGTTTCCAGTCTGGATGTGGTCAAGGGCACTGGCTCTATCGGTGCTGAAGGTGAGGGTTTTATGCAGTGACTCAGGAAGATAGGCAAGTGTGGCGTTCTAAGAGACATTTATGTACCTGGGTGGCAGTAAGTGATGTTGTCTTTTGAAAACAGTCTGCAGCTGCAGATGGTATCAAAATATTGTCCTGTGAATGGCTCTTCCCTGGATTCATTTACATTTACCCATTTCATGACGCATGTATGTCTTAAAGTTTCAGCGGAAAAAATATTAGGATGACAAGACAGATACTTCAGCCCCATCGTGAGCGACTGAAAGTACTCTAATCCTCCTCGCAGTGTATACCTAACTCCTTCCAAATCGTCTTGGAATAGTCATGCAAAATTCTACAGCGTTCATTTTGCATTTTCTCAAGAACAATCAGTACCTTGACATCTTCGCAGAACCAAAGCCTCTACATGATGAGCAATGCGAGACGAAGGACACCGTCGTAACAATACAATTATTAATCCCCAGAGTCGACGTCATGCCAAGCCACGAGTCTGGGTACACCTTCTTCGAGTCATATATATATATATATATATATATATATATATATATATATATATATATATATATATATATATATATGAAGTGTGGGACACTATTCATCTTCAATATCCTGCTGGCGTTGACCGGAGGGGCCTGAACTGTCCCCCATCATCAACAGAGATGGTTCACTTTTATCTCCCTCCATAACACCATCACGGCGATTAGTTCTCATGATGAACTCGACCCTCCTGCTGGCCTTTACTATCGGCCGCTTCTGTAACTCACCCGAAAATAGGGAAACTTAGGGCGGAGAGGTGGCGTATATAATACCGAGTCAGCCTTTAGGAGGTAGTTATAACGTGGTGAATGATGGACGGGGGAAGTTTAAGGGGCGGGAGGGAGCTTCTGAGTAGCAGTGGGAGCGAGTGGGAGATGGAAGACCAGAGATAAAAGGGATTAAGCAGCTAAGGAGACTAACCCTGGGAATACAGCCTTGACGAACAGTACTATGATCATGTAACCCTGGGAATACAGCCTTGACGAACAGTACTATGATCATGTAACCCTGGGAATACAGCCTTGAGGAAGAGTACTACGATCATGTAATCCTGGGAATACAGCCTTGACGAACAGTACTATGATCATGTAACCCTGGGAATACAGCCTTGACGAACAGTACTACGATCATGTAACCCTGGGAATACAGCCTTGAGGAACAGTACTATGTACCTGGCAACGATCAACGTAAAAACAAGAGCCTTCAGGAGTGGTAATATGTATCTGGCAAAGATCAAAGTACAAAATATCCTGTGTACAAATGCACAGTAATATGGCACAACCACTAATATTCCACGTACACTGTGGATAAACCAAACACTGTGTGAGTGTGTGCACTGCAAGACAGTCCGAGAACACTAACATATCTCAGAATTAAGACAGATAAGAGAGCAGGGAAAATACAATGAAAGGTACACAATAACGGTAATACACAGCAACAAATTCTATAATAACATTCAAGAAATATAGGCCTCTGGTGGAGGTAAAAAATATATGTATTAAATGATAATGGGACGATACTGCGTCGGGGAAATTATGTGGAGAATATTCTGAATGTGAGTGACGTGCGGAAAGGATATAATAGTCATTGTCTTTCTTTTCAAATTGAAGGGAAAGACTGAGAGAGAGAGAGAGAGAGAGAGAGAGAGAGAGAGAGAGAGAGAGAGAGAGAGAGAGAGAGAGAGAGAGAGAGAGAGCGTCCAGGCTCCGATAACGAGTGAAACAGCTTGGGAACATTTAAGACGAGAGAAAATGTTGCAAAACTGAATGGTTAACATTTTCAAAATGTGGATGCAAGTAACTCTCATACACATATATATTATGTTCTGTTGCAAAAACGGAGTGATATTTGGGTCCTTACACATCAGAGTCCTTTAGGTTATTAATTCTTAAACTGACGCTTATAAAAGCGTTTCTACTAAGTAGGTACAAGCGTTACCATAAAATCATAATAACTTAGGTGGCAGACATGACGCCTGGGGGGGTAAGGGCTAAGGAGGGTGGAGGGTGGGGGAGGGGACGGAGTGAGGGGTAGGGTGAAGGAGGGTGGTGGGTGAGGGGTAGGGTGGAGGAGGGTGGTGGGTGAGGGGTAAGGTGGAGGAGGGTGGTGGGTGAGGGGTAAGGTGGAGGAGGGTGGTGGGTGAGGGGTAAGGTGGAGGAGGGTGGTGGGTGAGGGGTAAGGTGGAGGAGGGTGGTGGGTGAGGGGTAAGGTGGAGGAGGTTGGTGGGTGAGGGGTAAGGTGGAGGAGGTTGGTGGGTGAGGGTGGGGCTGAGGAGGCCCTTACGAGCGACGGACGTCTGAGATTTTTTCCCTAACCTCTTGAGCACGAAGGGGCGAGTCTCGGGCCGGACGTTACGACCCTTGAGCAGGACGGTAGGACCCCTGTCCAGGGACGGCGCGAGCCTGGGACAAGACAGCAGGATCCCAGTCCAAGGATGGTACAGACCTTGAGCAGGAGGAACAGGATGCACTGTGCATGTAATGCTAGCATTTCTCCGCCCTCATTTTCCTTTAGTCACAGCTCGCTGACCACCTCACACAATTCATCGCAACTCCTCATTTTCACTGTCACTGTCAATGGCCCTTTCATTGGAGTTATGAGTTTCCCCCACTCTTACCTTGCTCTCTCTCTCTCTCTCTCTCTCTCTCTCTCTCTCTCTCTCTCTCTCTCTCTCTCTGATGTGGCGAGCGCTATGCACTTGTTCCTGCCTCAGGGCGAAGTCTTATCGTAGGTGCTGCCTACTCACACGTGCTGAAGATGTGTGCAGATTCGCAGAGCGCCAAGGGAATGGAAAAAGGCCAACACACGCCTATATATAGGAGAGGAGACACGGAAGAAGCACTGAACAACAGACCAACCTCAGTGACGTGAGTGGTCTGTAAGGTACAAAAAACAATCATGAGAAAGTAAATGGAAGACTTTTTATAGAAATTACCCATGTAAGAAACAGCTGGAATTTAGGAAAAGGTTATGTGTAACAAACTTCTTGGATTTCTAGGAGAGAGTGAGCTCTGTCTTCGACAAAATGGAAGGTTGGGTGGCCTGTGTGTATACGGGATGGCAAAAACAACTGGGAAGAAAATTAAGAAGCTGGGTAAATTCTTCAACAGATATATTTTCTCACTGGTATGGAACAGAAGGCGTATGATCAGGAAACCTTCTCCAAATGGGTCGAGGCGACCAGCGGAATGCTACACGGGTTTCTGTTCTGGAACCATTATTCTTCTTGATCTACTCAAATGACTTGCCTGAGGGTTACAACTCCTCCCTGAATATGTTTGCAGATGATGCAAAAGTCATGAGGGAAATGAAATGTGAGGAGGATTGCATTACCTCACAGACTCCGAAGCTGTTCTGATACATGGTTGATGAAATTCATCCCAAGCAAATGTAAAGTAATGTGGATGGGAAAGAGTGAAGAGGGGCCTCAGTATGATCATAATCAAGCAGGAAATAAGCTTCAGGATTTTGTGTGCGAGAAGGACTTGGGAGTCAACATCGTCTATAACCTACTGCTAGAGCCTCATACTAGAATAGTCTGGGAGATAGAGTGTATGCTGGTAAATATCAGAATAGCTTTGAAGTATATGGATCAGGAAATATCTAGCAAGCTGTTTATGTCCTGCATAAAGCCATGATTAGAATATGCTTCTCAAGTCTGGTCATCGCACTTAAAGGAGCACAAGGGGATAACAGAGAAGGTCCAGAGTGGGCAACAAAGACAGTGTACCATAATTAAGAGAGCCAAGTTACAGAGAAAGTCTAGTGACTAAGTTTGCCCGTCTTGCAACTTGGAAGAGAGAAGAGTGGCGGGTGATCTAATCATTACCTTCAAGTCTTAAAACGGATTGATGATGGGGTCAGAGAACAGTTCTACGAGCGCTGTAAGGATGAAGCAACCAGAGAACAGAATCTGAAATCAAGCAAGAAATTTGCTCTAGAAAATGTAAACCAATACTTTTATGGTATCACAGTGGCGGATGACTGGAAACAGACTGAAGGAGAACATGGTTATTGTAGAGAGCATACATAAATCTAAGAAGCTGTATGGTAGCAGAAAATATACGAGAGATGAGGGTCCCACGAGTGTAAAACTCCCTCCGCTTACAGCGCGAATAGGTAATTACACATTCTCTCCCGCCAATATAATTCACCAGATTATACTCATGAAATATAATTACATCATGAAGAAGTAGAAATGTGTGACGACTGAAGCAGCCAACTTCTTCCAGTCTCGGGCCACTGCTCGTCTCCCTCCTCCCTACCTCACACCTCAAGCCTCCACACCCTTCTTGGCCGACTCAACACCTCTCCCTGCTTCTCACACTTCCTCAACTTTGCTGCTGGACTCGTCGCCTCTCCCCCTGACCCTCGCTGTTCCACAATTTCACTCGCCTTCACTTCAAAGTCATCACGAGTTGTGTTGGCCTGCCAGCCAGGGCGAGACCCATCCTGCATTGCTATGAGACACACACAAAGACCAATAATGGATTATTCACGGAAAGACGAAGATACACGAGTTGCGTAACTGATATTAATTGACTTGACTGTCCAACTTTGCTACTTTTATCTACAAGTTATCTTTTGATTATCTTCACTAAGCAAAGCAAGAGTATTCCCCATATATATGTCTTTTACTGTTCCAGTCGGCTTCCAGCCCATCATCCAAACAATACTGCTCTATTTTTCATGTCCTCCAATTCCTGCGGCAGCAGCACTCTCTCTCTCTCTCTCTCTCTCTCTCTCTCTCTCTCTCTCTCTCTCTCTCTCTCTCTCTCTCTCTCTTTCATTAGTCTGACTGGCATCATATCAACCTTCTTTCCCATTAGAGATGTCATCTCCAACCTTGACATTCTGATTCTTTTCCCCGAGTCTTTTTAAGCGTCGCGCGGAGTCTCCCACCGAAATGTCACCACCCAGGGCGGAGTAGCCAGCATGGATACCACCGCTGCACCTCTTCCACTCCCACAGACGAGACGTAAATTCCTCCTTTCATTATGTTTAGTGGGAACCTCCTTCACCCCGCACTGGTGAACGTATAACCACCTTGAGCACGACGACGGCACGGCCCTTGAACACGACGGTGGGGCTCTCTGAACACGACGGAAAGACGCTTAGGGGTGATGGCTTGGTCTTTGACCTGCTCCTTTGTGGTCAGGGCAAAGGTCACGCCATCATCATCATATCTTACGTGTCGTACCTTATCATACCTTATCATACCTCATCATACCTAAAGTGTCGCAACTTCGTCTCCAGAAGGTTCAGGGATGGTTATGAATAACGGAAGTCGTAGGACCACACACTGGAAGGCAAAGGAGAAGGGAGAAGACTGGGTGGTTGGAGGTGTAGCAAAGAAGAGGAGGGAATGATTGAAAAGGGAACAGGCAACTTGGAATACCGGAAGATGCAGGAGGGGAAGGGTAGAGGGAGTGTGAGGGAGGTGACAAGGGAGGAGGAAGGCCTCAGAGCGACTCCCATGTGAACTTACTTCCTCCCTCAGTCCACACAACCTGGAAGAACAAATGCAGTCCACCCTATATTATGGTGAACTTAACGGTGTGACAGCTGAGTGAGGGGACCTTATCAAACACTGTTATCAATATTATCGACGCGTAGCTCTGTCCCTGGGTTCGACACCTGATAACACTGCGAGTGTATGTGGCGGTAGTCGTGTTGAGGAGGGAGGGGGTAGTGTTGATGAGGACAGGGGAGCACAAGGGGGTTGCTGAAAGACTGAATGATAATGATCACCATCGTTAGGGGCGCCAGCGGAGCGAACAGAAATATCTACCATCATGTTTTCCCTTAACTCCAGACAGGATGGAGCCTCTCCTTTTTTCCCCCACACTCTGAAATTTACTGCGAAATTAAAGTCGTCATAAAGAGTTTTGAAAAAATCACTGTCAATCTTTTATATATAACCCTCAAGAGAGCTTCAACGATTATCACAAATCATTAAACATATGTCCTGGACAATCACATGTTTACCAAATGGAGTCCTAGCTTCGTCTCTTCGATGTATATCAAATGACTTATATTTATCTCGTGTCTCCCCTGATGATACGTGATTATTACACGAAAGTGCACTTGGGAACTTATCGTGTTTCATTTTCCCCGTGGACTCATTGGGATATATATATATATATATATATATATATATATATATATATATATATCCCTGGGGATAGGGGATTAAGAATACTTCCCACGTATTCCCTGCGTGTCGTAGAAGGCGACTAAAAGGGGAGGGAGCGGGGGGCTGGAATTCCTCCCCTCTCGTTTTTTTTATTTTAATTTTCCAAAAGAAGGAACAGAGGGGGCCAAGTGAGGATATTCCAAAAAAGGCCCAGTCCTCTGTTCCTAACGCTACCTCGCTAACGCGGGAAATGGCGAATAGTTTAAAAGAAAAAAAAAAAAAAATATATATATATATATATATATATATATATATATATATATATATATTTATATAGATATATATATATATATATATATATATATATATATATATATATATATATATATATATATATATATATATATATATATCGTGTTATCATTACTCAGGACGTGACATCACTCCGAGGCTAATACGATGGGGAAGAACAACCCGAGTATTGATGAAAACAAGAATCTCATAGACGGTGGCTGATCCTCCTGAGCCGAGGAGAAAAAAGGGGTTGAAACCTAGTGGAAATACGGCAGAGATGGTGGTTGGTGGTCTTGGCCGTCTGGTCTGAACCACAGGTCCAGGAAGACAGAGAGATGGAAAGCCAAGCTAAAGTGAGTGTAGAAAGAAGGTGGAGACATTTACCTTAATATCAAACAAATCAATCAAAATTCATTGTTCAGTCACAGGATAATACAAATATTTTCAAGGTAAAGTTAACATAAGTCTTTTGGTCTATACTGCAGACAATATAGATTTGTTGTTCTTTGTATTACCATATCAATATAGGTTTAGGTCTACAAATAGGGGGTCAAGTACCCGTCTTTACCGCCACACATCATGAACTACAGCTTCACAGTGAGTGTGCAGAGGCAGGTAGTAAACAAGATTCAAGGAACGATAGAAAAAAATTCATCCTCAGTGTCTTATATGAAGACAGAAGACAGTACATTGTTACATTGTGAGCGGTGGAAATATCTAAAGAGAACTCGTTTTGGATCAGCGTCATGCAGCAACCTCCAAACTCAAGGAAGACTTGACATTTTGAGACATCCCAGGGTGGGGAGTTATTATGACACTAATAAGCAAAGTTGAAAGAATATAATATAATAAAAAGCAAGAAAATTTATATATATATATATATATATATATATATATATATATATATATATATATATATATATATATATATATATATATATCTTTTCTTTCTTTTAAACTATTTGCCATTTCCCGCATTAGCGAGGTAGTGCTGAGAACAGAGGACTGGGCCTTTGTGGAATATCCTCACCTGGCCCCCCCTCTGTTCCTTCTTTTGGAAAATTAAAAAAAAAAAAACGAGAGGGGAGGATTTCCAGCCCCCCGCTCCCTCCCCTTTTAGTCGCCTTCTACGACACGCAGGGAATACGTGGGAAGTATTCTTAATCCCCTATCCCCAGGGATGAAATATATATATATATATATATATATATATATATATATATATATATATATATATAGCAACATGTTTGTCACTTCCCGCATTAACGAGGTAGCGCCAGGAACAGACGAACGGCCTCAGTTGCTTACATCTACTTCCTAGCTGTCACGTATAATGCACAGGAACCAGAGCCCGCTATACACAACCAAACCCCACACACCATTCCATGGTTTTCCTTAACAGCTTCAAATGCCCTGGTTAAGCCTACTGACAACATGATGCCCCCTTGTATACCACGTCACTCCAATTCTCTTTATCCTGTTCACGCCTCACCCCCTGTTGCGTGTTAAGGTCCCAGTAACTCGAATCCTCTTTCACTCCATCCCTGCATATTTCTTTTCCTCAGTTTCCTTCCTCCTTCTTCTTCCATGCACTTCCGATACTATATCCGCTCATTCAATCTCTCTCTCCTCCCTTCCGTTAATGTCCAAACCATTTCAGCACACATTGTTCAACCCCAGACATACCGGATCCATTCACTACCACACCTCTCTCTTACCCTGTCACTCCTTACACGACTAACCTCTCTCATACAGAATACTGCCCTCAAGCATTTCCTCTCCACCACATCCCCCATCTCCCGTTCACTAGTATTCAGGGACCATGACTCGCCTGTATATAGGACCGCCGTGACTACTATGCTATTCCATCAAATATTTCCTCCATCATCAACCTTACACATACAGTTGGACATTAGCGCCCTCGTCCAACTTATGGCTTACTTTCCCCACTGTTCAAATCCATTTCCATGTCCACTCCTAGGTATCAGAAATACTCCAATTCCACTAAGTTCTCTAAACTACATCACCTCACCCCTTGAGCCTATGGTCTCAGAAGATGGAGTGTTAGTGGAATGAATTCATCTGCAAAGGGTAACAATGCGAGCGAAAGTTCATCTTTGGTGAGGCTGTATCACTGTAAGCGGACGGTGAGATCACAACGTTAAGAACCGTCTGCATTATAGGCCTTCCTGCCACGCAACTGGACCGACTCATGACGTGTTAGGCGGCTTCGTTACTGCTGCTGCTGCTGCTGGTTGTGGGGGAGAAGGGAGGGTGGGCTGTTGTGCAGTCGAGCCAGCCAATACTGGCTACTCTTTACACGCGTTTGATGAGGCTGGGTGGTGAAGGTAGGAGGGTTGATGCCATCACCAACGAGGGAGGTGAGGGCACGAGGGGCCAGGATGGTGTCATCACCAACGAGGAAGGTGAGGGCACGAGGGGCCAGGATGGTGTCATCACCAACGAGGAAGGTGAGGGCACGAGGGGCCAGGATGGTGTCATCACCAACGAGGAAGGTGAGGGCACGAGGGGCCAGGATGGTGTCATCACCAACAGGGTTCTTCTAACGGCAGGAATGCTCCAGGGGCGATGTCGGCCAGCACCTGCGGCCTCACACCCTAACATTCCAGACGCGTTTTTGATCATTCGTTTCCCCACCGAGTGTTCTCATAATTTCAAGCAATATTTCATTTAAGACAAAAGATAGAGATACTAATTCATATCTGGGACAGACACCACAGTTGTCTCGTCGAGAAATCTCCTTCATGTTAAGAAACAGCGGCACCTGTGGGTGCATGACAGCCCACCAGCGGCGCACGGCAACAAAGGCCAGAGCAGGCGACATGCAAGACACAAGACTCTCCACACCCTGAGTGAATCAAAGCTACTGGGAATGCGTTAAAGCAGCGCAAACAGTTGCGTATTACCCAAGGTGTGCAAACAATTGCTTATCAACAAAGGAGTGCAAGCAGTTGTCTTACCAAAGGAATGCAAACAGCTGTATTTTACCGAAGCACTGCAAACAGTTGTGAATTACTAAAGGAGTGCAAACAGTCGTCTAATATCAAAGGAGAGCAAATACTTGTGTATTACCAAAGGAGAGCAAACAGTTGCATACTACCAAAGGATTGCAAAATGTTCCGTATTACCAAAGGAACGTAAATGCTTGCATATTACCAAATAAGTGCAAACACTTGTGGACTTCCAAAACAGTGCAAACAGTTTGTGGAATACCAAAGGCGTGGACACAATTGCGTATAAACAAAGGAGTGTAAACAGTGGTCCATTACCAAAGGAGTGCAAACAGTTGTGTATTACGTATTACTAAAAAGTGAAAACACGTATTACCAAAGCAGCACAAACAGTTGTGAATTACCAAAGGAGTGCACACAGTTGTCTATTACCAAGGGAGTATAAACAGTTGTGAATATCCAAAGCAGAGCAAACAGTTGTCTATTACCAAGGGAGTGCAAAGAATTGTTTATCAAGAAAGGAGTGCAAACAGGTGTCTATTACCAAAGAAGTGCAAACAGGTGGCTATTACCAAAGGAGTGCAAACAGGTGTATATTACCAAAGGAGTGCAAACAGGTGTATATTACCAAAGGAGTGCAAACAGGTGTATATTACCAAAGGAATGCTAATATTTATGTATTACCAAAGGAGTGCGAACAATTGTTTATCACCAAAGAAGTGCAAACAGGTGCATATCACCAAAGGAGTGCAAAAATTTATGCAATATCAACGGAGTGCAAACAGTTGCGTATAAAGTATTACCAAAGGTGTGCAAACACTGGTGTATTACCAAAGGTGCAAACAGTTGTGCGTTACGTACAGAGTGCTAACACTTGTGTATTGTCAAAGGGAAGCAAACTATTGTGTATTACGTATGGAGTGCAAACAGTTGTGTATTACGTAAAAAGTGCAAACTGCTGTGTATTACCAAACATGGCAAACATCTGTGTGTTACGCAAGGCGTGCAAACACTTGTGTATTACCAAAGGAGTGCAAACAGTTATGTTTTATCAAAGAAGTGCAAACAGTATGTATTACCAAAGGAGTGCAAACAATTACATATCAACAAGGGAGTGCAAACAGTTGAGTATTACCAAAGGAGTGCAAACAGTTGCGTATTACGAAAGGAGTGCAAACAGTTGGGTATAACCAAAGGAGTGCAAACAGTTGAGTATTACCAAAGGAGAGCAAACAGTTGCGTATTACGAAAGGAGTGCAAACAGTTGTGACCTACGTAAGGAGGGCAAACAGTTGCATATCACGAAAGGAGTGCAAACAGTTGAGTATTACGTAAGGAGGGCAAACAGTTGCGTATTACAAAGGAGTGCAAACAGTTGTGTATTACGTAAGGAGGGCAAACAGTTGCGTATTACAAAGGAGTGTAAACAGTTGCGTATTACCGACGGAGTGTGCACAGTCATGCCCTGCCACGAGAACACCTGCTTTTCAGTTGCACATCCACAAGCGTGACGCCACATCAGACGATGACTGTGTGGTGAAGGCTCGCTCCAGACGACTCATTTAGAATAACCATCGGACACACTTTATAAAATGGTGGATGAAACTGAGGGTACTGACCCACGGATTTATATACGTTAAAGGTCGGCTTGAAATCATTTCAAAATCGCCGCTTTAACCACACAGTCGCCAATTTAACAGGGAGATCCTTCCTAATAATTTCATTAGTAGGTCACGTATGATAATCATGCATTGTCTGGTGCCTTAAGATTGCATTCGAGCGTTTCAGAAGGTCATTCAGTGATTCAAGGACGATGCTTTGTATCACTATGATGACCATTATGAATATGGCAGTCCTGCAGTGAATAAAAATATCAACATGGAAGCTATATTCAAGGCAGACTCCAAGATCATACCAACAGTGAGCTTAAATCACTTACAATACCTTGTAACTCACTGAAATTGAAAGGGAATACGCCAGAAATGAAGAAGAAAATCATGATCTTAGTGCGCTGATTAACGACTATCATATACACGTCCAGTTGAATTCATCAGAATGACGAGTGCTTCAAAGATGGCCTAATATTAAAGAATGATGATGGTTGCGCAGTGCGATATACGAACTTGTATTGCGTTATACTCCACTGTACATACTAATGATGTCTCCCAAGCTATAACTCTTTAAGGCAAACTGATCCCATATCATATTCAAGACGATCAAATCGCTTTCATCTGTCTCACAGACGGGACTCAGTAGCCTTCACATTCGCTCCGGCACTTGCAATGCAAAGAGCGGTACATCGCAATTCTGCCTTGATACGCCACCGACATGCTCGGCAACGCTCGTCGACCTGGCACATCCTTTAGATGTCTCGGGAAGTGTGGTCTACTGTGGTTCCCCAGATTGGTCTCCAGAGCGTTTTCAGGCCCCATTCTCCAGGGGGAAGGCATCGGGGGACGAGTCGGGGAGCCGGCACTGACCCACAGATATGTTCGGCTTGATATGCGACCCGCTTAGTATGCTGGCGTATGCTGCCGGTGTCGGGGGAGTGGTCTGCAAGAGGACCTCCCCTTCTGTGTGAACAGAACCTTGTCATAGGGCAGCAGGCACACAGCCTGACAACCAACCACAACCTCAGTCGGAGTCGAGCACTGCGAACTTCTCAAGGACTTGGCGCTGCTGCTGCTGCTGCCGCGGCAGCAACAACAACATCTCATCTACAACAACAACATCTCTTCTACAACAACAACAACATCTCTTCTACAACAACAACAACAACGTCTCTTCTACAACAACTCTCATCTACAACAACAACGTCTCTTCTACAACAACATCATCTCTTCAACAAAAACAACGTCTCTTCTACAACAACATCATCTCTTCTACATCATCATCATCTCTTCAAAAACAACAACAACATCTCTTCAAATCTGAGCGAAGAAACTGAAATGGATCCGCTGCCTCTCCGTACGCCGTCCGCGTGTGCACCAGGCTGTGTGGCCTTCCCTTCAAAGACCAGAGGCGGGGACGTCTGGCCACATGCTGGTGAAAGCACAAAGACATCAAGAGCTCCAGATCTCTCAGATCCAAGATCCGTAGGTCGGCTACGTGTCTGAAATAACACAAGGCATCGAATACAAACCCACTGCTCCTCAAGGTCCAGTCTGGCGAAGACAGAGGCGCCCCACACACACACACACACAACGACGTATACTATTTCGTCTGGCTATTAATGGTTACGAGAAGCTACCTCGATTACGTCGTCTTCTGACGCAGTTATGAGCATGACAGAGCAGTTTATCAACTCCCTCCAGCCAGGTCTCACACAGAGCCTCAATCACGTACTGAGCGTCATTATGGCACCCGCGACGGCCGTTTTCTTTACGCTATGGTTTACTTTCATCATCAACGACTCTCTCAAACTTATCTGGACACCTTTCTTATCTTTTGATGAGACGGCACGGCCAAGTGAATGCCCTGATCAAGTCTCTCTCTCTCTCTCTCTCTCTCTCTCTCTCTCTCTCTCTCTCTCTCTCTCTCTCTCTCTCTCTCGTATGTATATGTATCTTTCTCTTCATATCTGGAAACTATCCAACGTTGAAGTATCAACGAGTAAGCAATTATTGATAAATAAAGGATAAACAAAGATTTTGATCACGAACCTTACAAATATCTATCTAGGATCAACACTCCACGACCACAGGCCGATGTGAGCAACATATCAAAAGGAATTTTACAGAAACCCTCCTTGAGTGAATGAAAGAAAATGGGATACTGAATGGAAACTGAATGATATGGAATGAGGCCACCCTGACGTCATACCACTTCATCTGAGAATCTGAAGCATGTACGAAAGTATAACCCATGTAGACCAGGCGGTTAGGTTACGAGACAAAGAGGCACAACCCACAGGTAAGTCATACTGCTGACTAGATGAGTATGCGGTGACTGACTTTTGCCGCTATCAACGTCTTGTTTGACTGTGTATCCCATGTTCTGCCCGTGAGCTGTAAAGGAGTTTACAGGGGTCACAATGGGTCTTTGTGTTACGATATTACTCTGCCTTCAGAGTGTGGCACAGCCTTGTCATAAGTAATTACAAGAGAGGACAAATCATGTGTCCACCAATATATGTGTGGACAGGAGGAGACGGAAAGACAGACAGACAAGCAAAGGAGAGAGAGAGAGAGAGAGAGAGAGAGAGAGAGAGAGAGAGAGAGAGAGAGAGAGAGAGAGAGAGAGAGAGAGAGAGAGGTGTCTTCCAACAGCATCAGGAGTCCCTCCTACACTTGCGCTGTCCCCCATCGAACACCCGTCTCTTCCTCCGCGCCACGACAAACATGTGCGAACTCCCACGTGTATTTCGACACACAACGACCTCCTCAGGCCTACTGATCTTGTATAAGAATGTTCCAACGACTTAACTCGTGGCTGAACACCACTCCCACCAGGGGTAAACACAACAACCCTCCCTAACTCTGTTGACTCTTCGTCTCCCAAGACCTCGGCTTAGTAAGGCCCTCATTATCGCATTAGCTTTCGACTCGATGGAACAAATGAGACACACACACACACACACACACACACACACACACGAGGCATCGACACTACCGGAGGGAAAACCACTCTGCTCTGTGAGGTTGTCTCCCTCACGACGTCCAAGGCAGCTATATAGAACCTGTCTTCTGTAACCTGACACATCTTACGTGGTGGAGTGCTTAAGTGTCAATACCTAGGAATCAGTGGGTCACGGTCAGAACCTAGTTGTACCAGAGGGTAAGACTGCAGCCAACATCTATGAATCAACTTGGGTGCAAGTCGGTAAGAGGATCTGTAGTGTAAGCTGGCATGTGTGTGTGTGTGTGTGTGTGTGTGTGTGTGTGTGTGTGTGTGTGTGCGTAATCACCTATTTGTATTGCACGCAGAGGATTTCTATACTCGTGGGGCTCCATCTCTTGGGTCATTTTCTGCAATACAGCAACTTTCTTAACCTTCTCTATGTTGCCCGCTTTCACACCATCACTCACTATATTCCAGTAATGCGCTTTTTTCATATTAATAAAGCACTTCTTTACATCTTTACTTATAATTTGCTTGATAAATTTCACGTTATGGCCTCTGGTTTCTTCTATCCTAGTATCTTTCCAAGAACTCTTCACAACAGATCTACTTTGCCCAACCTTATATACTGTAGTTGATGACAACTCACAACCATCCAAGAATTTATCTATTTAATATACCAATCAAATTATTACGTATACTCTAAAGAAAATGATAAAAAAAAACTGATCCCGCAGCTTACTATTAAACAGTCTGTTGTGAAACGATGGGAGACAAACTTGATCATGAATACAACTTATCATTAATTTAGTGAACTAAAACCCGCCATGTTCGCGTCGCAGGGCGAGCCACTCTGTCTTACGGACTATGACCAAGAGCGAGAGGTATGACTGATCTTGAGTACAGGGTCATTTGAAAGTGATGCCGCCTTTGATGGAGATGAACACGACTAGACCACATGACATTCGGATATACTGCCACTTGACCCATTTAAGAGGAGAGATCGTCCAAGACTGTGTTGCTCTTTAACTGTGTTGGTGCACGTCACCATAATACACACCTGGTTATAGTGAGCACCATGCATTGCACAGACGAGACCTGAACACACGCGGTCAACTCCCAGGTCAACTCTCTGCTGGCCTGGATCTGCTGCATCAGAAAGCATGATTTCAGTTGGCATGGCGTGCCAAGCACAGACTCATAAACGCTTTAACTATTTGAACCTCATTAGCAAATCTGGAGGGAAATTGCTTCGGATGTGACAACCGAACTGAATTGGTCCATCTTAAATGCTCTGCTTTGTTTCGAGACAGTTTGTACTGATGTACAATTAACAGCATTCGGATGCAGCCCAATCTACGTAACTAGTACGAATACGTTACGCGTAAAGTTAATGTTGTAAAGATAAATTAAACTATGAAATCGGCCATACAACGATGCATGTGTTACTCAAATCTCATAAATAATACAAATACCATTAGAATTATGTTGTGTTCAAACTGTGCACCGACGTAAAATAAATACTAATACCAAAACAATCACTTTCAAATATATGAAAAACAAACTCAAGTAGAACCATCTTCATAGCGCCAGAAACACTGCCGTGGGTCCGGCACACAACACTACCTTCAACCAACACTTGTGCTCACAGCCTCCGTCAACACTAGCCACGGCCGCTTTAACCCCGAGGGTCGTAACGATGCGGTCAGAGGTCGTAACACCGTGGTCATGGGTCGTATCCTAGTCTCAAGATGCTAACGACGTTATATAATAAAGACTCGCGTCACTACTTATACCGTAATGGTCACGCGTTACCTTGGTTGCAGAGTACTGCAATACTTATCATACATTCTATAAATTTCGCTCCTTAATCCCTGGCTTACGGGATGAGTTTTCAAGATTCATGAAAGGAATATACAGCGCAACAAGTGAACATCCTACAATTCACAAGCATAAATACTTGTATAGACAATTAGATACATACATACATAAACACACATAAGCTATCGAAAAAAAAAGATGCGAGCTGGGTGGAATTCATCTGGGTGACAGGTGACAGACCGAGAGAGGCAAGAGAAAAAAGTTAAGAGCAATACAGTCAAGAAGCAAAGCAAAAAAAAAAAAAAAAGAAAATGGAGACATCAGCTGTACCTCAGACAGGTCAGTAATGTTAAGTGGTAATACGTCAGACTGATAATATACAGAAATGCAAATAGTGGACTAGCAGTCCAAGGATCGAAGAATCGTAAAGATAACAAAGAGGGAGACAGGAGACAGAGGAGGAGGAGGGGACAGCCATAATTATCGGTTAATAATGGGGAGGGAGGGGAACCTATTCAAGCGGTACATCAAGGGGATGAATAACTGTAGGACAAATCTTCATGGCCACAATAATCATGAATAATCCTCAAAAGTTTTCACAGAACTAGAATAAATTTTCTGACAACAGCCAAGGAATAATCAGGATGGCACATAAGACAACGAGACAGTGAAACAGGGACGCCTTACTGACAGGGACTCCTTTCTGACAGGGACTCCTTTCTGACAGGGACTCCTTACTGACGGGCAAAGTTCTGCTAATATGAGACTTCAGTTATGATGAGACAGACTGGGGACATCTAGAGTCTTCACATAGACGCATGATTTTCAGTGTATATAAGACGTAGATTCCCTATAAATCAACATGTTACTGAGCACACTAAGAGCACAGAGGCTGATACGTCACTGCTACCAGATCTTCTTCCCCACAGTAGCGTGGTTACTGAGAATAACATCTACGGTAAACAAGCTGGGGAAAAAAAAAAGTGGTTCCTGTCCACCACGGAAGAGAGAGAAAAGTAATGGCCGGTCACAGCCTTTAAGCTCTTAAATCAGCCTGATGACGTCAGTGGCAAATACTTCTTCAAAAGAGGCATAGACAGAACAACGTTAGATCATGAAAGTATACGAAACTTAGTGGTAAGAAAATTATAAAAAAGCTCTTTGACTGTAAATGAACAATGTATGCGAGGAACAAAATGAATAAAGAAACTGTGCATTGCAGACTGTATACAAAAGTGTGGAGAATCATACAGCGGCACAGAAAGGTCAAGAAATGGGGCCAAACGAGAGTAGTACTCCGTCACCTTACCGTTCAAATAGGTAGTTACAAAAAGGTAATTACACTTGCACTTATAAACACACACACACACACACACACACACACACACACACACACACACAATACGTAAAGAAGGTTATGGCAGAGGAAGAAATGATTAAAAAAAATCCAAAGGCACAGGATTTTCGAGGTGATGTGTAGCTGCAGCCAGCACTAACCTTCCCATACTCCACATACCTAGAAACTGAGAAAGCCTCAGTATCGCCACTGCTCACAAAAATGAGCAGCGTAAAAAGACGGGTAAAGAAAAAGGGATAAAAGTGGTCTTGAGGGTGAGGGGGGACAAGAATAAAGACAAGGAAGGAGAGAAGGAAGGGAAGGAGGAAGGAAGGAGAGAAGGAAGGAGGGGAGGGAGGAAGGAGAGAAGGATGAAAACGGGCAAAGATGGCTTATATAACACAGGGAATCGGGTGAGGAAGAGAGGACATTTTGACAGCATCCCGCGCTAAACCTCAACACCTGCTAACCACCCCGCAGGAATAAGAGGAGCAAGGTCCTCCTCAAAGGCCTGCTGACCCCCATACTAGCAGCCGCCGTCGCTTGTATCCTCACGTTCAGTCGGTCAAACACATGTAATCACTAAGACAAATATAATCAAAGACAAATATAATCACTAAAGAAGACAAGTATAATCGCTACGAGAGACAACTATAATCACCCAGAAAGACAAATCTAATTACTGGGATAAATATAATCACTAAGGAAGACATATACAACTAATGAGAATTCAAATATAATTACCAAGAAAGGCAAATATAATTACCAAGAAAGGCAAATATAATTACCAAGAAAGGCAAATATAATCACTGAGGACAAATAGAATTGCTAAGAGGAACACATAATCATTTCAACAGACACGTGTAATCGTCCAGGAATATCCGAACTCTACAGTTGCACAGCCGATAACCGCAGGAGCCAGGCAGTCTTGGCTCGCTACCGCGGGTTCACACGTAACGTCCTCTGACGCTCAAGGCGAAGGATATAAGCACTGACTTCGTCACCTGCAGCATCCCGCGTGCTCAAAGGGTTATCTCACGTTGGAAACGTTACCTCCTGTGTTTTGAGATAACAAATCAACCGTTTAACTCACATGGCTGATGTTGCAATGACGTGGTATAGATATACAAGAGTATCCCCCCCTCACCGAGGCCGTACGTGCTGAAACACCACCACAACAACTCATGATTTTCTTCTTTATTGCCAGACAAATGACGACGTGTGGGGAACCCCGACCTCTATACCGCAAGAGGTAACAGATGCGTCACGTTACAAGGGATACAAAACAACAGCTGACCCATAACAGGCATGGTGTAAGTTGATCCACACGGCACTACTGTAACGGGTTATTCTGACGATGACGAATAGATATCTGAATATTGTTGTGAGAAGTGGAAACATCGTGTGTGTGTGTGTGTGTGTGTGTGTGTGTGTGTGTGTGTGTGCGTAATCACCTATTTGTATTGCACGCAGAGGAATTTCTATACTCGTGGGGCTCCATCTCTTGGGTCATTTTCTGCAATACAGCAACTTTTTTTTAACCTTCTCCATGTTACTCGCTTTCACACCTTCATCACTCACTATATTCCATCAATGCCCTATTTTCATATTAATAAAGTACTTCTTTCCATCTTCACTTATAAGGTGTTTGATACATTTCACGTTATGGCCCCTGGTTTTTTCTATCCTAGCATCTTTCCAAGAACTCTTCACAACAGATCTACTTTGCCCAACCTTATACACTGTAGTTGATGACACAACTCAAAACCATCCAAGAAATTATCTGAAATACCAATCAAAAAAAATGATAAAAGAAAAACTGATCCAGCAGCTTACTATTAAACAGTCTGTGAAACGATGGGAGACAAACTTGATCATGAATACAATGTATCATTAATTTAGTGAACTAAAACCCGCCATGTTCGCGTCGCAGGGCGAGCCACTCTGTCTTGCGGACTATGACCAAGAGCGAGAGGTATGACTGATCTTGAGTACAGGGTCATTTGAAAGTGATGCCGCCTTTGATGGAGATGAACACGACTAGACCACATAACATTCGGATATACTGCCACTTGACCCATTTAAGAGGAGAGATCGTCCAAGACTGTGTTGCTCTTTAACTGTGTTGGTGCACGTCACCATAATACACACCTGGTTATAGTGAGCACCATACATTGCACAGACGAGACCTGAACACACGCGGTCAACTCCAGGTCAACTCTCTGCTGGCCTGGATCTGCTGCATCAGAAAGCATGATTTCAGTTGGCATGGCGTGCCAAGCACAGACTCATAAACGCTTTAACTATTTGAACCTCATTAGCAAATCTGGAGGGAAATTGCTTCGGATGTGACAACCGAACTGAATTGGTCCATCTTAAATGCTCTGCTTTGTTTCGAGACAGTTTGTACTGATGTACAATTAACAGCATTCGGATGCAGCCCAATCTACGTAACTAGTACGAATACGTTACGCGTAAAGTTAATGTTGTAAAGATAAATTAAACTATGAAATCGGCCATACAACGATGCATGTGTTACTCAAATCTCATAAATAATACAAATACCATTAGAATTATGTTGTGTTCAAACTGTGCACCGACGTAAAATAAATACTAATACCAAAACAATCACTTTCAAATATATGAAAAACAAACTCAAGTAGAACCATCTTCATAGCGCCAGAAACACTGCCGTGGGTCCGGCACACAACACTACCTTCAACCAACACTTGTGCTCACAGCCTCCGTCAACACCAGCCACAGCCGCTTTAACCCCAAGGGTCGTAACGATGCGGTCAGAGGTCGTAACACCGTGGTCATGGGTCGTATCCTAGTCTCAAGGTGCTAACGACGTTATATAATAAAGACTCGCGTCACTACTTATACCGTAATGGTCACGCGTTACCTTGGTAGCAGAGTACTACAATACTTATCATACATTCTATAAATTTCGCTCCTTAATCCCTGGCTTACGGGATGAGTTTTTAACCTGAAGAGTTTTCATGATTCAAGAAAGGAATATACAGCGCAACAAGTGAACATCCTACAATTCACAAGCATAAATACTTGCATAGACAATTAGATACATACATACATAAACACACATAAGCAGTCGAAAAAAAAATAGCGAGCTGGGTGGAATTCATCTGGGTGACAGGTGACAGACCGAGAGAGACAAGAGAAAAAAGTTAAGAGCAATACAGTCAAGAAGCAAATCAAAAAAAAAAAAAAGAAAATGGAGACATCAGCTGTACCTCAGACAGGTCAGTAATGTTAAGTGGTAATACGTCAGACTGATAATATACAGAAATGCAAATAGTGGACTAGCAGTCCAAGGATCGAAGAGTCGTAAAGATAACAAAGAGGGAGACAGGAGACAGAGGAGGAGGAGGGGACAGCCATAATTATCGGTTAATAATGGGGAGGGGGAGGGAGGGAACCTATTCAAGCGGTACATCAAGGGGAAGAATAACTGTAGGAGAAATCTTCATGGCCACAATAATCATGAATAATCCTCAAAAGATTTCACAGAACTAGAATAAAATTTCTGACAACAGCCAAGGAATAATCAGGATGGCACATAAGACAACGAGACAGTGAAACAGGGACGCCTTACTGACAGGGACTCCTTTCTGACAGGGACTCCTTACTGACGGGCAAAGTTCTGCTAATATGAGACTTCAGTTATGATGAGACAGACTGGGGACATCTAGAGTCTTCATGGAGAGACATGTTTTTCAATGTATATAAGACGTATATTCCCTATATATCAACATGTTACTGAGCACACTAAAAGCACAGAGGCTGATACGTCACTGCTACCAGATCTTCTTCCCCACAGTAGCGTGGTTACTGAGAATAACATCTACGGTAAACAAGCTGGGGAAAAAAAAGTGGTTCCTGTCCACCACGGAAGAGAGAGAAAAGTAATGGCCGGTCACAGCCTTTAAGCTCTTAAATCAGCCTGATGACGTCAGTGGCAAACACTTCTTCAAAAGAGGCATAGACAGAACAACGTTAGATCATGAAAGTATACGAAACTTTGTGGGAAAAAATTGTAAAAAAGCTCTTTGACTGTAAATGAACAATGTATGCGAGGAACAAAATGAATAAAGAAACTGTGCATTGCAGACGGTATACAAAAGTGTGGAGAATCATACAGCGGCACAGAAAGGTCAGGAAATGGGGCCAAACGAGAGTAGTACTCCGTCACCTTACCGTTCAAATAGGTAGTTACAAAAAGGTAATTACACTTGCACTTATAAACACACACACACACACACACACACACAATACGTAAAGAAGGTTATGGCAGAGGAAGAAATGATTAAAAAAAATCCAAAGGCACAGGATTTTCGAGGTGATGTGTAGCTGCAGCCAGCACTAACCTTCCCATACTCCACATACCTAGAAACTGAGAAAGCCTCAGTATCGCCACTGCACACAAAAATGAGCAGCGTAAAAAGACGGGTAAAGAAAAAGGGATAAAAGTGGTCTTGAGGGTGAGGGGGGACAAGAATGAAGACAAGGAAGGAGAGAAGAAAGGGAGGGAGGAAGGAAGGAGAGAAGGAAGGAGGGGAGGGAGGAAGGAGAGAAGGATGAAAACGGGCAAAGGTGGCTTATATAACACAGGGAATCGGGTGAGGCAGAGAGGACATTTTGACAGCATCCCGCGCTAAACCTCAACACCTGCTAACCACCCCGCAGGAATAAGAGGAGCAAGGTCCTCCTCAAAGGCCTGCTGACCCCCATACTAGCAGCCGCCGTCGCTTGTATCCTCAGGTTCAGTCGGTCAAACAAATGTAATCACTAAGAAAGACAAATATAATCAAAGACAAATATAATCACTAAAGAAGACAAGTGTAATCGCTACGAGAGAGAACTATAATCACCCAGAAAGACAAATCTAATTATTGGGACAAATATAATCACTAAGGAAGACATGTACAACTAATGAGAATTCAAATATAATTACCAAGAAAGGCAAATATAATTACCAAGAAAGGCAAATATAATTACCAAGAAAGGCAAATATAATCACTGAGGACAAATAGAATTGCTAGGAGGAACACATAATCATTTCAACAGACACGTGTAATCGTCCAGGAATACCCGAACTCTACAGTTGCACAGCCGATAACCGCAGGGGCCAAGCAGTCTTGGCTCGCTACCGCGGGTTCATACGTAACGTCCTCTGACGCTCAAGGCGAAGGATATAAGCACTGACTTCGTCACCTGCAGCATCCCGCGTGCTCAAAGGGTTATCTCACGTTGGAAACGTTACCTCCTGTGTTTTGAGATAACAAATCAACCGTTTAACTCACATGGCTGATGTTGCAATGACGTGGTATAGATATACAAGAGTATCCCCCCCTCACCGAGGCCGTACGTGCTGAAACACCACCACAACAACTCATGATTTTCTTCTTTATTGCCAGACAAATGACGACGTGTGGGGAACCCCGACCTCTATACCGCAAGAGGTAACAGATGCGTCACGTTACAAGGGATACAAAACAACAGCTGACCCATAACAGGCATGGTGTAAGTTGATCCACACGGCACTACTGTAACGGGTTATTCTGACGATGACGAATAGATATCTGAATATTGTTGTGAGAAGTGGAAACATCGTGTGTGTGTGTGTGTGTGTGTGTGTGTGTGTGTGTGGTTATCCCGTCTTGATCATCGCTCATATGATCAAGAAACGATAACAAAATGTTACTTTTGTCAGAAATAATCAGTGAGATTCCCATATTCTTTTTTTTTTCGCCCCTCTAATTTCTAACTAATGACCAATTTCCACTTTTCCTGAGGTATAAGAAATATATTCAGTGTGATCTGACCGACGGGAATATATTTCCGCTAATCAGTAGAGAGGGATGTGGAGGTTTATGAATAAATATGAAATAGTTTTCTGGTGGCAACCAACGCACTCTGTATATTTTAATTACCAATCTAAAACTGGCGGACTCTGGAAACTTGTTATTTCATTTTACAAATTATCAATGTTTTACTGTAAAGTTGTAAACACTGAAGTTTAATGGTAAAATGTTACTGCATAATTAGATTCACCGTATCAAATATTATTTATCTGATAAAGTATCGTCCTAAATTTTAGAGACAGCCAGATATCAGGAAATAATTAATGTGCAATTCTGTTTAAAGCTGAAATTCTGCCGACGTAAATCGCAGTTACCAAACATAGTTTCGCATTGGCTACGAGCAGTGTACTTCATCCATCCATCCAGGCTGAGAGGCGTGAAGTATTTCAAGCAAATATCTTTCACTCCTTTAGCACAACACGAAAACCTTCAGGTATAATGGCGTGACCTTTTGACCTCACTCGATAGCGTCAGGTCCAAGGCGCGACCATCATGCTCAAGGGCTCGCAACGCCGTGCTCAAAGGGATAAGTATACGGCGAGATGATGTTTGTAGACATAGCCATTCATATGGATATCATTACTAACATTAGGCGAAATCAATACACAGATCGTGGTCTTAAAATCAAAATCACATTAAGTAAACATTCGATTCATCAAGGTTATGAGAACTTGTATGAGGAAGAGTTCTCATACGTGGGTCCTGTCTCAAAAGTTCTACTTACATATAATCCATCAGTCTGTTGTGATAATCGACAAACGCATTAAGAAAGTCTCTACCATGTCTCGTGGGGGGGCAAGATCAACTGGGCGAACGCAAACATACAACGAGGCTTGAACACAAGTCGCTCCTGGTGCTCTGTCGTCCTCTCTCCTGCTCACTAGATTCACGTGTTTGACAAATGGTACAAATTCTGGCGGCTTAAAGCCCATAAGCTTGCTGAGCTGACGGCCTCTGAGTCCAACAACATGCAACTACCCGCTCGTCAACCAACAGACACTTTCACCCGCAGGGAAGCTCCTCATTTCTTAAAACTGTCATGAAATGAAGAATTCTGAAGTTACTGGTGGAATCAAGACGACGTTAAGGGAGCCACGTCTCGCACAATTACACTGGAAAACACAACAAAGAACTGTGGCCAAAAATCTATAGCGGTTACATGTAATGATGAGGTAAATATGACATCCAATGGAAAGATTTAGTTAAACTGATGATAGGGAAAATGAACTGAAGACCAGTATCACTGATAAGTAAGGTCAGTCAGATAAAGGTAAATGTAATCAGCCAGCAAATGGAAGTGCTGTGATTGGCAGCAGATGAGTTATGGACGAGTTAGAGCGACTGGGACGAGCAGAATAAGTCCTCAAAATTCCTATGACTGACTGAGCATGAGGCGAGCCATTTCACTGCTGATGACTCGTATCAGGTCCGGAATTTCCTCACCACTTCACAGCTGCTGACCCGTAGACGGTCAGCGAACTTAATAGCTCCTTCCGCCCGCAGCAATGACGGAGTAAGAGATGTTACATACCCGATTATGACCCGCAGTCAGTGTGGTCATACAAGAAGTCTGATGATAGATTCAGTGTCTGTTGGTCAGTGTTTAGCAAGACGTGTGAGCGTCAAGTACGAGAGCTGTGAGGTCTACAAGTATTATAAGACACCCCCGTGAGTACATGCAGCAAACTTATTCTTTTCTCTTTGACAAACAGTCATGTTTGTAACCAATGGTCTGTTGCCGTTTGAATTCTGTTGTTCTCATTTGTATGTGGAGATGAATTTAGTAAACTTTATAATGATGAGAACTGGTAAGACCTGGGAGAGAGAGAGAGAGAGAGAGAGAGAGAGAGAGAGAGAGAGAGAGAGAGAGAGAGAGAGAGAAGTACTGAGGACCGTAATCAAACACGCACACATGACGCAGGCATACCCCCGCGCTGCATGACCAACAGTACGTCTCAGAAGACATTATTTCTTTCCCTACCGAGTTATACATTTTCTGGTTCGGCAAAAAAAGAACTTCCTTTTTTTTTTTTTACTAATGCTCAAATGTTAACATCACTTCTCTGTCACATCAACTATTCAAAAGAATATCACAAATACTGCAAATCTTTTTTTCTTTCAGTTTGTTTACACCATTGAATCCGCAGTGGGAGGTGGAGGAGGGAGGAGTAAGTTTACTCACTGTGGTAGAGGAAAGTCCAGGTGGGAAGGAAGGGTGGCTAGACTGACTGTCAGGGGGCAAATGACACTGCCATCCCCCTGCCCCTCCCTAAAAGCTCTTCAAGTAAAAAAAAGGAATAAAAAAGGAGAGACTCGATGATAACTACCTAACAATCTAATTGGCAATTACCTTTCAGAGGCAGGGAAAATAAACATAGACCAGAGACGCCTTTTCCAACAGGATGAAAAGCAAGAAGGCTTGACCCTCGTCCTGATTCATACACAAACGACTCCCCACAGGGACTTCAGCTGTACCCGAGTGTGTGCTAAGGAGTGAAGCTAGACATACGATGATAGGCTAGGGACGTTCAGGATGTACGCCAGCACACACGAAGACCAACACAGGTTTCAGGTTTGGTCACACACACAAGGACGAGGAGCTTCAGTCCAGCGGGCGCCGTATGGAAAGTGATGCGGGCGGGACCGCGTGAAACGAGGCCACGAAACGTCGATCCTCTTGCAGGAAACCTATGACCGAAATGCTCGTGCGAGGCGACCTTGCACGCGGGAGCACTGCCTGCGGAGCCTGTCACGTGCACACGACACCAGAAGCTTTGCGAAGGTAATTTGATCTATGAGTAATTTTCAAATCGTTTTAATATTTAGAACAAGAATATGATTTTCCGAAATCAAAACTTGATTTTAGAGTATATATATCTAAATTCTCCGTCTGTCCTAGCACTACCTTGTCAACGTAGGAAACGGCAAGCAAGTATTAAAGAGAAATATTTATATATACATAAAAGCAAACACACATAGAAACCACCAGGGAGAAACAAAAACCTCGTCCCTGATTTACCCTTTAGCATTCTGTACTCACCAGATTTTCCTTCCTCCAACAAACTGATACAAACTAAGCACACATTCATAGTAATGACTTGAAGCACTAACCAACCACCCTCACAACTCGATTCATAGTTTCCACAACACTAAACTTCCACTTACGAACCTAAACACTCCCTAGCCATGTACGAGTTGCGCTTTCTCTTCTCTGATCTGGACACAACTCCTCCCTACAACACGACACAAAACAACCAGCGTATCACAAGACCCACCACCATGACTCACTCCTATGGTATCCTGCACTCCTCTCACACACACACAAGGACACAAAACATCACCACATTTCTTGTGTTAGTCCTCAGGACGTGACCAGCCTCCTACACGATATGAGGGCTCCCTAGAATGGGATGCTAAGATACGAGATTATATATATATATATATATATATATATATATGTGTGTGTGTGTGTGTGTGTGTGTGTGTGTGTGTGTCTGTCTGTCTGTTTGTGTATGTGTAATTAAGCGAATGCTAACAATATATCTTTGGCAATAAAGAATGAGGCTAAAAGCATCGAGTGACCCTGCAAAGCTAGCAGTATCACGGCAGACAACATCCTCTCTTTGTTACGAGCTGTAACTTTCAATCTACACAAGACATTGGTCACTCGGTTAACTACTCAATGACACACCATATGTTAACACAACTACGACGTTTACGATGTCAATGAGCAACTTGTGAGGTGCACGTCAGCTCACAATGAAAACTTTGTGTAAACAGCTTTCATAAAACACGCGCCTCTCCACCCACGCCCCTTAATGAACACAGCATTTACTCAGGACTAATAAGGCCCATATATCTGAGCTCTTAATTGATAACTGGATTTTAATTAAGCTGACAATGTCCTTCACGCTAAGGTTTTTAATCAATGTCTTAGTAATTTCCACCCACGCAGAGCGCTTTGGCAAGATGGAGGCTTCCTCTGACCTTCCAGAATATTCCTGTTTTTCATTTTTCCATGTTCCGTTATTGTTTACCTTCACTGAGCCGAGAGAGGGGTTTCCTACCCCGGTTTTGTTTGCATCAGCCGTAGGAGGCAAGACCCAGGGGATGGCTGAGTCTCATCACAGTGGATGTTCAGCACACCCACTGTGATTAGGATCAGCACAACCGATTCAGGCGTTACTCCTCGCTTATAATGGTAAACAAAACTATGTCAACAGCGGTAAGGTAGAAATTCCCGTGTCGGTGTGATGTGATAACGCACGACGAAAATAGTGACCCGTCATTATCATTTTTATTATCATCATTCTTCATTATCATTATTATTACCATTAATATGATCAGTCATTATTATCATTATTATTATTATCATTATACATGAGTTATGGGAATGTTCGGCAAATCTGTAGCTTACACAAAGTTTTCGTTTTCCTCTATGGTCAACTTCTCACTTCTACCTTATCTTCTCATTGGACAACTGGAGAAGGGTGAGAAGGCTCTCGCACTCATCTTCCATCTGGTATAATTCAGGAACCACTGGTGCTTAGCGAGACAGAAAATCAGTCCCACGGTAATGCAAGAGGTCGAGCCACACAGCATTTATTTTCCAATGCCTTGAAACTACCTCATATGGATATACGAATTCCATAACTGAATGTAAACCTGCAAACAAACATGAAGTGTGGAGACCTTCAGAAACTGTTTGTTCACGGCGGTATTAGAAGGCTTGAGTAAGAGTTTACCTTAAGTGTCAGTTACATGTGAATGAAAGCTGTAGTTAGCAAGTGGCTCCATGCCACTGTGACCACTAAAGTCTCTAAACTGAACTTCATGTGTTTACTAAAGTTTACTAAAGTTTATATCTACGGTTTTGTCAGGGGGTTTACATTATTAAGTGTTCCTGGCATACATACATGCATTCATATATGTATATATTTCGTCACTATACACTACCATAAGAATCAGTTTACCTTGCACTGTCCTTGTTGACTATGAAGAAACGCAAAAGTTCAAGAGAAAGTTAAGTATCCACATGTAGGCCAGAGTACCTGGTGCAGCCAGTGCGAGTCGGGGGCGTGTCCCCCAGGGAGGAGTGTAATATACAGCCCACGCGACAGCACCAGCGCCAGCCAGCCACCCGCCCTGCCTGCCCGCCCGCCTGCCTGCTTCTGCCTTACGACCCCACATACTGTCACCTCCATGAATCTCATGGTATGCAAATAAACGACTGGCTGCGGCTGGTGTCCTCTTTCCCTCCCAACCACCACCACCTCTCTCTCTCTCTCTCTCTCTCTCTCTCTCTCTCTCTCTCTCTCTCTCTCTCTCTCTCTCTCTCCTATCTCCATATCTTAGCATCCATCTTCCTTGTTTGTCACGAGAAATGTCTCATCTCATACGCCTATTTTCACATCTACCTTCTCCATCGTCCGTGCACGAACTTTGTAGCCAGTCATGCATTGCAATCAGCAAGCAGGTGCTTCCCCGTTACCTGCCAGGCTGATAATTATCATGTTCCGTCAAGTGCTGTGCCAGCATTCAACCGCTCTATGATGACAAATCAATATGCGGTGACCCAGGGCTGTGGAAACGACAGCTGTTCATGTGTTTTGGTCTCAATGCTAGAAGACTTGTAATATGGGTGTATCGGATGACGCGCATATACCAATATCATTAAATGATACACATCTACTGGTAATACTCGATAATACACTCTGGTATTTGTTGATTCATAACCGGTATTTGTCGACGATGCACATCTACTGATATTACATAATGACACTGATCTGCGGATATTACTAGGCAGTAACAGTCTGCTGGTATTACCAAGTGGTGTGCTGCTACACACACGTCAAATGAGAACAGTTGACTGATATATGGAATTGAGAAATACACTTTGAAACAAATATAGAATATGTACCTATTTCAATACTGCTTCGGACAGAATTTTGAGGGTGTATGATCAATATAAACCTTGACATTACGGAGATGGCTTCAGTACAAATGATGTAAACTATTCATGCACCATAATTTGTGCGTCCTCCTTCAAAATACGCCGTTGCGTCAAAAACGCAAGAGCGTTTCTCAATGTGCGTTCGTCTCTGCACCAGAGCGTTAGTCCCACTCAATGTCCCGGTGATATTTGCGTCAACACGGCGCCTTCTGGTTAATGACTCTCTAACCAGTAGACATTCTGCTGCTGTTGTTGTCTCAACTCTTTAACCAAACTCTACGATTTATTCAACCACCTTTGATAAACAAAAGCATCCAGTGAAACGCAAATAAACTTAATTAAAGCTTTGTATTTCAAAAAATTTAGAACGATCCTCTTTTTTTTTTTCTCTCATTCTATCGAATTGACGTGAAAAAAATATAAAAAATATCATGAAGTTATTAACGCTGAGAGCATTTGTTTTAATCTTAAGTACACTCGAGAGGAACGTGGAGAGGGAAGCCCAGAAGGTCAAACGGTTGGAGGCTGATGAGGCGGGCAGGACACCAGGAGTTCTTGTAGGAAGCAAGAGGTTCCTAGCCCGGGTGAGGAGGCCAGCGGTGGGAGGATGGCGTTATAATGTAGGAGGCTACGCACTCCTATAGGAGGATGCGTACCCAAGGCAGACGTTAAGAGGGAAGGAGACCAGTTCCTGTAGGAGGGGAAGCCGGCCGAAAGTTATTAAGGGAAAACAGGAGGCACGGGATGGGTCTCTGGCGCCGAGGGACGCAGACCACAAGCTTTTGTGAGACGGCAAGAAAGCAGAGACTGTCGTGGCGGAGTAGGAGGTCAAGGAAGAGTAGGAGGGTAGGAGGCAAAAGGCTCATGGATGAGGGCACGAGGCCGGCTGTTGGTGTGGGTGGCGCAATGTTGGTGATAAGAGAGGTAGGTGCAGGAGATCATTCTAGACGGACAGGTGGACGGTGGGTGTTGTAGGAGATATGGAGGCCGATGGCTAGTGAAGGAGGAGATCGGAGGTTGGTAAAGAAAAAGACGAAGAAAAAAAAAAAAACATGGGTCAGGCAGTTGGTCTTAGAGGTAAGGAGGTTGGTAGCGAGCGGGTGGCCAGACAGTGATGTATGAAGAGCGAGACCGGATGCTGGTTGTGAGTGAAGAGCCGAAAAACGGTGCAGGGAAGAAAATAACCGAGGCTAAGCATGGGAGGCAGGAGGATAGCATAGGTGAAGGAAGGTGGAAGAGACCCTCCGGTCAGAAGTTGGAGAAGGACAACAGAAGGACAAGGGTTCATGTTGGAGAGTAGAGGGCCAGAGATACTGTAATGATGGGGAACAAGTCCCGAGGCCAGTGAAGGAGAGATGGAGACGAGAGACTGATGAAAGAGCGTACGAGGCCGCAGGGTGATGCAGGACAGGAGGAGCCAGAAGTCGTAGCGAGACATCAGAATGATAGAGGTTTGTGTAGGACGTTGTAGGTTGGTGTGGGGACAGTAGGACGCCTGATGGTTCGTAGTAGGATATATACCGAGGGTCCAAGTACTGAGCTCTGGGAGACTTTACTGTTATTTTATCTCAGTTTACAAGAGCACCTTTCACGTATGTCCGTTGATGCCTCCCAATCAGATAGTCTTTGACCTACCAAGACTGTTTTTGTTTTCCAGAACAGCAGTCTGATATTCCAATTTCTCTGACTTATTTTGGTTGTAGGTTGTGGCCAACAGCCGCCCACGGAAGTTCTACCACTCCAGTTAAGCACATTTAAAGCGGTGCCCGAAACAACGTTACAACATCATTTGTATTGGGAGGTCGTGGCCAAGCAGCCGCCCAGGGAAGTACTACCCGCCTAACTTTGGAATGCTAAAGTGACGCCCGAAACTATCCCGAACCTTTACTAACAGGATTACAGACTGCTTTCTGAGCCAATAAAACATGGCTACGGGGCTCGGCTCAAACATTTTCTCTTATCTTCACATTCAATCCAGGCCACCTTTACCTCATTGTGAAACCTTGAATCTCCAAATGATTTAAGTGATAAGGGGTGGGAGAGAGAGATTGTTGGGGAGGGGATGTGGTAGCAAAAGGTGAACTCACATTCTCTCTCTCTCTCTCTCTCTCTCTCATTTGAACTCTTTGCCTCATAAACGAAGCTAGCGGCTGGAGGAATATGTACTGTTCTCTTATCAAAACTTTCGTTTCATTTAAAGTCTGACATGATTAGTTCTATCCATGATTAGACTCGTCTTCTTTTTACATTCTACTACTACTACTAATAATAATAATAGTAATAATAATATAATAATAATAATACAAGACTTGTAAGGTCAAGTGACCAAGATCCTCCGGCCCTTCGATAATATAGACCAATACATTCGTGTTTTCTGCCCAGAATGTGAAAATGTCTCACATAATCCTGAACATGTTCCCTCCCCATTACAGAGTTTCTTTTAAGCCAGGAATGTATTCATCCACTATCTGGTTAGTATTCAGTTTAGAGATGCACTTATCAAAGACACACGTTCGCAGTTCAGAACAACCTCCCTGGAGTACACTTCCAAAGCAATGCAAAGGAATTCAAACTGCAACAGACTACTGGATCCTTTGGAGGCTGTTTTTGATCGTGAGAGGTATCAGAAACACACAGATTAGTGTGGTATACGTTCAATGAGGTAAAGATCAAAGAAAATAATCTGCAAGTCGTGGATTTCAAGCGCAATATATATATATATATAAAGTCTATTCTTAAACGTATCTATGCACTGTTATCAACAACTGTAACCAGCAAATCGATCTATATGCTAACAATCCTGTTGAAGACAAATTGCTTCCCCTCATTCGAAGTAAAACGTTCGCCCACGAGTCTGTATCCAATACGACGAGTGAAATCACACGCAATCAAGCCTAACGTAACTTGAAAGATAAAGACTATCTAAGCCTTTGATAATTTTGAATACTTGCATTAGATCACCTCCTAACTTTCTCCATTCTAAGCTAAACTGACTCGAGTCGTTTCATCGGCTTTCGAAGCATTTGTTTCTCATTCGGGGAATCCTCTTGGTCGCTCGACGGTGTTCTCTCTCCACTTTATGTCTTCTTTTGATTAGGGTGAACAAAACCGAGCACAATACTCAAAATGTTGACACAACAATGAATTGTAAAGAGTAAGGATGATTCCCCAGGACTTAAAAGTCGAAGGCTCTAGCAATGGAACTAAGAATTGTGTTTGCTCTTTTCACATCTTCTGAGCGCTGCTTACTTGGTCTATGATTTCAGGTCACCAAAGATGATTACACCCTAATCGTTTTCCTCATTTTTCTTTAGCAATTAAACAGAATTCCTACTGCAGCTTGCCTTTTCGTTTGCACTGACCGATATCAGAATTCGTTTGATACCTATGATTCCAGTCCATCAATTGCTCTATGTCAGATTCAAGCAGTACAGGTCTTAGCTCATTTGTGTATTCATTTTCCCAGCTTTGAATCACCAGCGAATTTTGATGTCTTGTAATGTAGCCCATTATTAATATCATAGATTTATATGAGAAAGAGAACGGGTCCCAAGACTGATCCCTGTGGCACTCCACTTATTTACGGTCAGTTAACCAATATCCTATCCAATGAAGGACAAACCAAGGAAACTTGATTTCTGCTTATAACCTTTGATACAGAATCTTACAGAAAGCGTTTTGAAAATTTTGATAAAATTAGCTGCTAAGTATATCATGAAAAAAGATCAAGCAGATGTGTTAGACACGAGAGATTTCGTGGAAAACCATGTCGAGAAACGTTATTAACTGGTGGTCCTCCAAATGGTTTACAATTCTACCTCGAATGATGGTTTCCACAAGGTTACAAACTATAGGAATATAATTTCCAGCCAGTGACTTATTACCTATTTGAATATCGGTGTTACACTGGCAAACTTCCACTCATCTGGATCTTCTCTCTTTGCAAGCGACTTGTTGAAAAGGGCAGTCAAAGGCTTAACTATCTCATTTTACGCTTGTCTCATTATTCCGGATAAAACGTACGAAGACACCTGCCGTTTTATTTATTTTCATTTCGTTTACTGCTAAAAGTATGTCTTCGGCCTTTATGTCAATTTGTTGGAGACCGTTCTCCTCTTATATCAGTGTACCTGGATTCGGAACATGGGTTCTGTCTTCCATCCTCAATACAGATGCCAAAAAATAAATGCAATCTAATATTTTTGCCAAAGCTTCGTTGTCGTGAACTAAATTACCGTTTTCCGTAATCAATGGACCTACTGACTGGGTAAGGACTCTCTTGCTTCTAACATAACTGTATAACTACCTAAAGTTTCTATTGCCACTTCTTGCAATATACGCTTCATACTGAAGTTTACTTTGTCTTATAACTCTCTTACTTTCTCTACGCAAAGTTACATAACTTACTTTGATCATGTTGGTTATTGGTCTCCTTGAGTTTCTTATGAGCTACTTTCTTAAGACAACTTTATATCATAACACAGTCCCACCACCATAGCTTCGTGTCAGAAACTGACCATCTACAACGCATTGGCACGACGTATGTTCCCTCTCCTGCTTTGAAGCTTTTACAAGCTACGTTCACGTCATCTTCCGTTGACCATATCATCCCTGGGTTTGCCTATTACAAGCAATGCGAAGATCATTAGACGTTGCACGTTTAAAATCGGACATATTTTTTTTTTTTCGCGACTGTTATGCTGACCAACATGATATGCAGCGTTAAAAGCAACCTTAAAAGCGATGATATTGATTAGTATTTGCCCCGTCTCTTTACTTTGTACATATCCACCATGTCCTTAATTCTATATATGCATACACTACACACACACCCTATGCCATGTGTGTGTGTGTGTGTGTGTGTGTGTGTGTGTGTGTGTGTGTGTGTGTGTGTGCGTGTGTACTCTTCAAGTTATTTTCACTACTTAACACACAATTATATATCATTTGTCAGCTAATGACATTGAACCTAATATGAACAAAACGTTCAACACCATCCCCCAGAGACAGATCTCCTTGCTTAACTGTTTTAACATATTTTGCTTCTCATTTGCGTCGGATCAAATTTGAATTTCAAAATCATGAAAAAACTCGTTTCCTTTTTTCTTTTTGAACTAATAAGCCCATCAGGAAATAAATCATTCATATTTTTCTAACAAGTATCAACAATAATGAGATAAATCAGTGAAAAAAAAACATGTAATTGATTACAAAGATCAACGACTCGACTTTCCACCTATGGCTGTGGTTTGACTGCGTTCTGTATAGTGAACTCTGGCATGGTACCACCACAGGACTTCTCGCACGTTCAACCAGCTCTTGAGTCAACTCGCTCCAGTGCAGTGGAAGGAACCACTGAAAAACAAAGGATAAAAAGTTCAATCACACGACTGTTGAAGCACTTTCAAAGTCTGCTCGACCAGGTCCGTTCACGTAACCAAGAGAATCTCTCTTCCCTCTGGATCCACTGGAGAAGATTTGTAGAAGGTTCGTTCATCTAAGTAACGAGACATCGATGACCATTCTTATTACAGAAAACGGAGATTCAAGAGTTCTTCCTTTTCTTTCTTTCCTCCCATGTGAGAATCCGCAATAGCCTTACTTCCCCAGAATTTGCGTTTAAATCCAAATCTTGTGACTCGTATGATGGAAATGGTAAAAATTTTTTAGTTTATCAGAGGAGTTCACAGCGTTATCTCCGAGTGTCATTATTATAAGGTGATGACCAGGTAGGGTGTGAACCGTGAACATATATAATGAATTCTATTTGTTCATGTAGTTCAGGATATACACAGGATGTATTCCTCCAACCAACCAACTGTGCTTATTACTGACCAAGAGGAAAACAGAACCAACTGGCCAAGCTGATGTTTCTAAGTCTATTCCTCTAACATCACAGGGCATCTTTACGCCTGTCGTCAGACCAAAAGAGATGAACTAAAAGCAACTACACTTACGTAACGATATGAGTGAATCATACGATTCCATATGGAGATACGGTAGTCAACCCGTCTCTTAAAACAGCTCATTCTGACTCAAGTTGTAACTTCAACCAGGCCATTAAATGTTGCATCGTCCTTGGCCCAAGAAAACCCCGGATGTGCTTCACTTTATCCGGGACATTAACTGGGATTTATTGCCTAGTTAACTGAATCAGTAGTCACCACCGCGGATTATATAGGAAGGGATTAGCATATACGACAAAGACTCACATGTATGTAATTCACATCTTTCAACATAACAGTCACTTGTGCCTGTTCCAGGAGGAGAACCAGGATTCAACTCTACGTGTAAACAGCAAAGGGAAGGAGAATCAGCAAAATAAGACATTCAATCTGAAAGGCAAAAAAAAAAAAAAATAATAATAAGACATCCCAGGACGCACCAAGTTATGATCTCCTCCAAATTACGGTGACTTTAAGTACGGCATAACTTGGGACGAAATGGATAGTTTCAATTTAACATGGAAGATATAATGGCTACTCTATCCCTCTAACGACTTATGTCTAAATCATGAAAATCCTCTAAATATATGATGCTCAGCGGTCATGCTCAACTCCGCGCATCCAAACAGTGTTATGATTCCATAAACTGCTCAATACTCCACCTAACCCATCTCAGTGGATACAATGGAGGATCTCCGCAAAACCAAGAGTATTAGTGAAATTTTAGACTATTAAACTACTAGAATATATATATATATATATATATATATATATATATATATATATATATATATATATATATATATATATATATGCAAAACATCACAATACGTGACTTCATTAATGCTAGAATCATTACTAGGAAAGGAATCCACGAGAATCCTGATCGCTTCGTCTAATACTTCCTCAGAGTACTACATAAAGAGTGAGAAAATAGATGCAACAGAGATTATCTCCAGCAGAGCCTTGTGCCAACCTCGCCTCTCACTCACTACAAGACTACCCTGACCCACTCCATGTTTCGTCCGGGTGTGTATGCATAACCTGTATGGTATGTATTTTCTCCCTATGTCACTAGCCTCTGAAGATGTGGTAATACACGAAAGTGGTCAGGATTCTTGCGTTTCCTTTCCTATTGGTTTTCTGCAAACATATATATATATATATATATATATATATATATATATATATATATATATATATATATGTATATATATGATTTACTCTTTAATGATGTTCTACGGTTATAACAAACGATCTCATTAGTGTTCATCTTACCTATCTTCTACTTTTCGCCCACTCTACAGCGCCACATCGACTCTACGTTGAACCTGACATGAATTCATCTGAAGGAGTCCAGCACATCAAGGTGGTGATCCTCGTGCCATATCATGCATTCTACCTAATTTCTATCGCCATCGTAGACAAACTGTCCAGCGATTTAAATTTCTGGTTCCTGGATGACAGCAAACTGCAAAATTAACTTAAATGACACGCATCGCAGTATCCTCGTTTGCCAACTCCGTCTAGTGAGAGTTTGGCGAGTCTTGGAATCCATCTCTTAATTCCTCCAGATCCGAGGTCGTCATCTGATTCACTGGGTTCCAAGGCCATCCGCATCAGGGAAACACAGTACCGCAGATCGCGAGGACGCCCTGGTCCTCCACACCGGCTGTTTAACCCCACTGTGACGGGAAAAGCCCGTTCATCTCCAAGAAAAGTGCTCAGTGTTCAATTTGAATGCAGATGTTCAGTTTCCACCTTGAGTACAGGTGTTCAGTACTACTTTTGAATGCAGGTGTACAGTCCTCATGTGTTCAGGCCTTTCGCCACCTTTCACGACGAAACAATGAAAGCTACCTTTCCGAAAACTTTGAAATTTCACTCAAGTTACTTCTGGTGAGAATGCGCAGCCCTTTTTTTGTTATACCACGTTGGATTAGGATCCCTAGAGCATCCTAGGTCCACCTCTCTTGTCTTCTACTGTTGAACCCTATCCAGCAAAGTCGTGCCTTAAAAATGCTCTACTGACTTGTATGGGTGAACGTGATCCTTGTCTTCTACTGTTGAACCCTATCCAGTAAAGTCGTGCCTTAAAAATGCTCTACTGACTTGTATGGGTGAACGTGATCCTGAAATTGACCCACAGAGCATCTATTACATCCATGGAGGATTGGACATCCTCAACCATGATGGACCAAGCTACGGCTCCCACCAGTGAGGGCCATCTGCAGGCTGCATGAGCCCCATTCTTTAGAGGCTTCCTCCATCTGCTGTCCCAAACACTTCTTACGGCACTCCTCTCGACCCACATACTCCTTGCACTGGTCTGCTCCGCCATGCCGTCTCTGTTACTCCCTGTAACAGTGTGTCTCATGAAGAAAAGCAAGTGACCAGAATGGTAGACATACTCGAGTATGCCTCACTCACTAAACAAATAATAATCGCACTCTCCCATTTACGCTCTCAACATCACCCCCTCGCTACGACAGTATAACCCTCCATTACAACACTATAACCCTCGCTACAACACAGTAAACACAGTCTCAACGCATTCTAAGACCCTTCACGACCACGGTGCAGCTACCATAAACACAACACCGGCCACTTACTACTCAATCCTCCAGCACTTCCTGCACACGGAAATACCTGTGGTCTCGACTGCCTAGTGGCCAGTCTCCTGAGTGCCAGAGAAGACTCCTACGGATGTAAGAGACTCCTCGGGCAGGAAGATAAGGTATGTATATAAACATGTTACTGGTCTCCACCTGCCTCTGGCTACACCCCGGGTTAAAAGTTGTCACCGATAACGCTTTATCATAGTCTGCAGAATATATATATATGTATATATATATATATATATATATATATATATATATATATATATATATATATATATATATATATATATTTTTTTTTTTCTCTCTTTTTTTCATACTGTTCTCCATTTTCTGCATTGGCGAGATAGCGTTATGAACAGAGGACTGAGCCTTTGAGGGAATATCCTCACTTGGCTCCTTTTTCTGTTCCCCTTTTGGAAAATCAAAAAACGAGGGGGGAGGATTTCCAGCATCCCGCTCCCTCCTCTTTTAGAGAGAAAATGTGTGTGTGTGTGTGTGTGTGTGTGTGTGTGTGTGTGTAAAACATTTATAGGACCGGTGACACGTAAGAAGATTCAATTAGTCATTTACTTACGGAAAAGAACAACCTATTTAATATGAATGAAGATAAAAATAAAATCATCGTTTTTAACTGTCGTTACAATTCATGCTGTTTCTACAACCCCAGTGTTAAATAACGGTTACGTTTTACAACACCATTACAAAATAATCAAGATATGCTGTTGCTGGTGCTAAACGGAATGAAGGTAAATGAAATGGCAAGTCCTGTCAAGTTGCATCCAAGAACTAGGAAAGAAGCTAAAAAATAAGACTCTTTTCAATGTAACTTCTGGGAAGGAAAGTCCCTCAGATCTGGAAGTTTGCAAGAGCAATTCCTATGTTCGGAAAATGTAATAAATCCCTGTCAAGAACTTAACGCCAATTAGCATGATGTCCGCAGATGGAAAGCTTATGGAAACCATCAGTCGAGAATAAATTATCATTAAGGTTCAACATTCAAGTGACGAATTCTCAGTATGGCTGACAATCATTCACGTCTGGAAAATGCACCTGATGTTTACTATGGCAGTGCCAACAGCATGTTGAAATAAACCAGTTGATAACATCATTTAACTAAATCTATGTACAGCATTTACAAAACTCCTACATCAAAGTTTACTAGCACAAGTTGAGTCACATGATACAGATGACGGTGTACTTCGGCGGCAACAACATTTGACTGAAAGGCCGTAAACAAAGTAGAGTAGTGATCAACGATCAAGACTCAGAAATGTTAGGCGTAACAAGTGGAGTGCCGTAGGGATGAACCTTGGGACCTGGTCTTTTTCTGATATATACACATGTCGATGACTGACGGTGGGTTATGTTTATAGAGATACCGAAATTCCCAAAAGACGCTTAAGGTGCAAAGTGACACAGACAAGTTGACGTACTGGACTTGCATGTGGCAAGAATATGCTGATATCGGGAAGTCCAAACACATCTGCAGTCAAAACGAAAAAGACTAACAACAGCACTGGCAACAAAAGATGAATAAAATATTAAGCTTCGTAGACAAAACATTCAGTCAGGCCTAAGAAAGTCACTCACAATTTACAGTTCACTGATACTTCATCATTTGGAATATAACTCAGTTTTGTTCACCTGCTTGGATAAAGACTAGAGAGATAGAGTACAAGGGCACACTATAAAGAATACTTCAAGCTTGAAATCCAAACCCCATGAAAGCAGATTAGACGATCTAAACCCGTTTAGATTATAAAAGGTGAAGCCTAAGAAGTGATTTCAAGAAGGTACTTATCTATCATTAGCTTCAATAATCTTCGTCAAAAGAGCTATACAAGAATATGGAAATCTGATTATTTGTACTGCTGTACTCAAAGTCTGCAGGTATTTCTTCTTATGTACTTCATATTCAACTGTCTCAACACTTTAGTATGTTCTATGTTTATGGTCTTAACAATAATAGACTGGAAAGGACCCAATGTTATGGCGTTCTTTGCATTCCTTGGATATTTGTATACATTCACAGGTGGCTGGAAATCCTCCCCTCTTGTTTTTTTTTTTAATTTTCCAAAAGAAGGAACAGAGAAGGGGGTCAGGTGAGGATATTCCCTTAGAGGCCCAGTCCTCTGTTCTTAACGCTACCTCGCTAACGCGGGAAATGGCAAATAGTATGAAAAAAAAAAAAAAAAAAAAAATATATATATATATATATCTTGGGAATTTCAGAGAATAACATGTTGCAACCCGTAACATTTAAAGTCCTTTCTTATGTTCTGACGAAAACGTTTGGTCTATAAACTCGCCTTATACGCTTTCTTCCCTCACTCTCCTCTCCTATTTCCATTCTTCTATTTTTTCTGTACATCCACTTCCGAAATATGCTGATGGATCAACTCTTCCTTACTTCGCTATCAAGAGCCAGTGTTTCCTCAGGGCTCTGTCCTGTGTCCTAGCCTCTTTCTTTTTCATATCACCGTCCCTCTTTCTTCGACAAATAACCCAATTCACATGCAACTGATTCAGCATCTTTACATTTCTTTCCACTCTGCTCAGTTTTTCATCTTTTGCCTGAGCTACGTCTGGTCTCGTCTCGACTACTACTCTGAACTCGGACTCGAATCGAGACGCAGGTAACCTGACAGATCTTCACGTTTCTCAAACCCAATTTCTTCTTTATCTCTGTCTCAAATTCCTCACAAATTTCCGTCCACTTTTATGAAAGCTCTATGGCACCTAGAATCAAAGGGAAAGCCATACTTCATGTCACAGCAGCAATTGATTTATCTTAGAAACTCTACATTACAGAAATAATCGTCTCTTTTTTTTTTTTCAAACTTTTCACTCATGCACATGCCTCTTCTAAGCAATCTCGTTAATTATAAAGATGACCGACTCATCCTTAATTAAAGCAATCGCGCCTGGGTTGGCTGTAACTTACCCTACTTACCTCGACAAAGTTGGGTCTAGTTTGGTCTGACTTATCAACTTTGCTAATCTAACTTCAGAACTTGATCGTGTATCAGGGATTAGGCCACGATATAATCAGCAAACTAGGGCTTCGCATAATCACTTATGCGGCCCGTGACAACTCAAGGCTGGGCCACTGTCATATCTGTTTCTTTACCCACACCGCCAAGCTTTAGAATTTCTTTAGCTTCTCATATCTT
Organism: Panulirus ornatus; assembly: GCF_036320965.1. Classification (NCBI taxonomy): domain Eukaryota; kingdom Metazoa; phylum Arthropoda; class Malacostraca; order Decapoda; family Palinuridae; genus Panulirus; species Panulirus ornatus. The sequence goes on along the minus strand of NC_092227.1, from coordinate 64,113,980 downwards.
TCTAAACATCCACTGAAGTCTGGAGGCTACGTTACTGTTAGTAACGGGAGAATGATGCACTCCTTTGGGGCAGAAGGTCAACGACGATGACACAGTGTGGCTTGTTCACTTGCAATGTAAGCAAAAGCAGGGAGAGTCCGGCAACTAAACTACATGCATATAAACATACATACTACGTATATATACATATATATATATATATATATATATATATATATATATATATATATATATATATATATTAGCTAATGGGACTAAAACTACGAGCCCACACAACATCAGGTCCTCTCTAAATCTAGCCAGCCTCTTTATGGTTGTTCCAGTACACATGACAATCAACGTCACCACGGACTACGTCTTCTGTAACCAGCGACTACCACCACCACCTTGAGATCCCTTGCAACATATTGCGGGAGACAGTGAAGGCTCGAAAGCCTAATGCGCCATCCCGTACTCTAAGACGCATTTGCAGATGGACAGTGTAGTAATGGGGGATCCTTCCGGGTGTCCTGTTCACTCAGGTGTTCGTGTTCCAGTACGGTATTAAACCCGACATCTACTCTCGCTACGTCGATCACATGTTTCTGTGTACTGCTTGTGAGTACATCGCGGAACGGCTCAAGGAGAATATGTAAGATGCGAGTCGGTTGTTGTTTGCTGATGATGCAGCGCTGGTGGCAGATTCGGTGCGAGAAACTTCAAAAGTTGGTGACTGAGTTTGGAAAAGTGTGCGAAAGAAGGAAGTTGAGAACAATGGTGAGCAAGAGGAAAGTCATTAAGTTTGGCAAGGTTGAGGGACATTAGGTTAGGTGTGAGTTTGAATAGAGAAAATTTGCAGAAAGTCAAGTGTTTCAGATATCTGGGAGTGGATATGACAGCCAATAGAACCATGAAAGTGGAAGCGAGTCATAGGGATAAGGAGAGAGAGAGAGAGAGAGAGAGAGAGAGAGAGAGAGAGAGAAAGAGAGAGGTTCTGGAGGCGCTGATGAATGTGTGGAAACGAAGACCGTTACTTGGAAGGGCAAATATAGGTATGTGTGAAGGGTCAGTAGTCATAACAACAACATACGATTGCGAGGCATGGGCTATAGATAGGGCTATTCGGAGAAGGGTGGATGTATAGAAAATTAGATGTTTGAGGACAATACAAGGTGTGAGGTGGTTTGATCAAGTAATTAATGAGTAAGAGAGATGTGTGGTAATAAAAAGTGTGGATGATAGAACTTGGGAAAGTGTGCTGAAATGGTTTGAACATATGGGAAGAAGAGTCAGAAGTGGAGGGAACAAGGAGAACGGGAAGACTGAAATGGAGATGGAAATATGGAATGAAACAGATTTTGAGCGATCGGGGCCTGAACATGCAGGAGGGTGAAATGCGTGCACGGTAGAGTGAACAGGAAGGATGTAGTATATTGGGGGTCGACGTGCTGTCAATGGACTCAACCAGGGTAGGCAAATCGGCCAGGGTGAAATATGGAAAGGTCTGTGGGGCATGGATGTGGATAGGGAGCTGTGGTTTCGGTGCATTACACATGGCAAAGAATGGATGTGAAATGATGCGGTCTTTCTCCGTCTGTTTTTGGCAAAGGGGGATAAACGGCGATAAAGTATAAAAAAAATCAATATATATGTATGTATATATATATATATATATATATATATATATATATATATATATATATATATATGTATATGTATATATATATATATATATATATATATATATATATATATATATATATATATATATATACTATTTACCACTGTACCCCGAGAATGATAAATAGTTTATATCAAATAACATATGCACATTACATGGTTGATATATATATTAGACTAAGTCAAGTATCAAATTTTCTCGACTGCGTACCGGCTGCTGTGACCATAATTCAAACCCAAGTGGGCATGATCACAGGCGACCCATAGGTCACGAATCGGTAACGCTAACCACTTCACCAATACTCCACTTCCTCACACACGAACGATCCAACATTCCATATCACATGCGTCCATACCCTACAAATTTCATGCAATGAATTCCACGCGCACACTTTCCTTAATACTATCCACTCCTCTTCCACTCACTCTGCTTCATCTACCTTCAACTTATGCCATTCTTCACTCAACCTCTTCTCGTACTTCGGCACACAAGCCACTTCTTCAAGGTCAATAAATTTTACTCCTTCGTCCATTTCCTCTTTTCCTGGACCCCGTCATCACCACCGTCCACACACTCTTCGCAACCACGAATTTCTCCTTTGCACAGAGCCATGTACACGTCATCCCTTAACCCCCGCTGACGCCACCTTCCCTCCCCCTCACCAGCAGTACTCACCTATGTACATGCACGAACTCGCCTTTTATCGAACCATTCCTCCCGGGACACAAGTTTTTTTCCCCCCCGTTTCCCTCAGGGACCAACCACATGCCACACCGTCATACGCTCAACTGCTGTATCACCGATCCTTGTATTCAGATCCCCCAGCACAAAGGGTTCAATCCCTGACATCAAAAGGCTGATAAATATACAAATAAATAAATGAATATATATATATATATATATATATATATATATATATATATATATATATATATATATATATATATATATATATATTACCTGAGGATAAGGGAGAAAGAATACTTCCCACGTATTCCCTGCGTGTTGTAGAGAGAGACTAAAAGGGGTGGGAGCGTGTGTGTGTGTGTGTGTGTGTGAGGAAATCCTCCCCTCCAATTTTACTTTTCCAAAAGAAGGAACACAGAAGGAAACTAAGTGAGGATTTTTCCATCTAAGACTCAGTCATCTGTCCCTTACGCAACCTCGCTAATCGCAAGAAATGGGGAATATAAAATATATATATATATATATATATATATATATATATATATATATATATATATATATAAAATCCCTGGTTATGGGGGGAGGGGGAGAGAGAAGAATACTTCTCACGTATTCCCTGCGTGTCGCAGAGGGCGAGTAAAAGGAGAGTGAGCGTGGGGCTTGAATTTTTCCCCTCCAGTTTTATCTTTTCCAAAAGAAAGAACAGAGGGGGGGAGTGAGGATTTTCCATCTAAAGCTCAGTACTCTATCCTTAACGCTACCTCTCTAACGCGGGAAATGGCGAATACGTATATGGATACAAGGAGTGAGCTCCAGATGAGAATGTATGGAAAAGGATGAATGTGTTGGAAAATGAAAATGTTTAAGGATAATCTGTGGCGTGAGGAGGATTAATCGAGTTAGAAATGCTTGGGTAAGAAAGGTGGAGTAATAAGAGTATGGCTGAGAAAGCGGAAGAGGGTGAGCTGAAATGGTGTGGATATACGGAGAGAATGAGTCAAGAGAGGCTGACAAGGAAGGTATATGCATGAGAAGTGGAAGGGACAAAGAAGAGATGAAATATGAGATAAAATGGACTGAAATGTTTTGTGTGCTTGGGGCCTTAACGTTCATGAGTGTGTAAGGTGTACACGGGATAGAGTAAATTGGACCGAGGTGTTATACAGGAGGCGACGTGCTGTCAATGGACTGAGCTATGGCATATGAAGTGGGTTAGGGAATACTTGAATGCGGGGGATTTTCCGTGGCATTACACAACAGCGAGAGTGGATGCAAGCGAATGGGGTTATTTCTCTGGCACTATCTCGCTAACGCACGAAACTGTGAACAGTTATGAAAAACAAGAAAAAATAATTGTGTGTGACGTTACTGGACTCTACCAGCTCTGGGATACAACGTGAGTGAAAAAGCACCTTAGAGAGGCTTAATCGTCGTCAGCTGACGTAAGAGAGCGAGTGTCGCGTCAAAAGACGTTTTGCTTCAAACGAGTCCATCCTATTCCTGCTACTGAGTACAGCGCAACCTTGGAGCCGCGGAAGCACCTGGAAAAAGCGCTTCTGGGTAACACTAGGACGCTTTCAGGAAGAGGTCCTGGTGTAATAAGAGATAATTAAAGTTACATAACCGTCATCAGACTCCGCTGGCCTGTGGATATACCGTGGGTGAAAAATCTCATCCAGCTAGTGTACATCATGGTCAATGGACAAATATTAATACAGTCCCGTTGATGAGCATCTCCCTTCCAAAGGACACCGGTTCCCTTGCTCCTGAATGGAATGTAGTCTAGAGGGTACAAGACCCCGATCACAGGCAGAATAATAATGATAAGGAGTTTATGGCTTCCGTGGAGTAATGCTTAACACTGCTTAAATGAGCCACGCTCGGAACCATCCGGTTTTAAATCTAAGACGTAGCAGTCGTCCCTCAGCCAACCCAGCTGTCCATCTGCCTTTCTGAGCTGATCGATTCATGGATACCTAGCTGTGGCTGGGGTTATACATAAGGCTGTTATTGGGCTCCGTCTGTTTGAGCTTACACCACGAGTGACAAGTCACCTTTAGAGAGGTCATATCGTCAGAAGTACCGTCTTGTTCAAGAATAGATCAATCTAAATTCGCTCACTGTTACTTTACGTAGCGCAGCCTTGAGGAGGGTCCTGGGCAATACTAGGTCTCTCAGAAAATTAGTCTCATCAGAAGCCTCGCTCCCTAGACATACACAGAGTCAAACTCTCCTGTCAACGCTCTGGGCATCACCCACCACTACAACACCACAAACACCTTTCCAACATATCCCAAGACTCTTCATACCTATAACGTATGTAATATAAAGACGACACCAAGCACTTACCACTAAATGGCCTTGCACTCTCAGCACACAGACGCACACACATCGCAACATCCTGAATGCTGCAGGAACTATAAACTTAGAAGTGATTCCTGGGGCAGGGAATAAGTATATATATATATATATATATATATATATATATATATATATATATATATATATATATATATATACATAATGATGGTAGTTTCACGCGTCAGGAACAGACGAAGCAATGTCGCATCCGCCCGCATCCATTCTCTAGCTGTCATGTGTAATGCATAGAAAACACCGCCTCCCTCTCCACCACTAGGCCCCACAGATCAGAGAACATGTCTCTTTCTTATTCCATGTTTGTTTTTTTTATAGGAAACATATGAAGATGATCCTGCAGGATATTCTCTCTCAATATTACTGAATATACTTAAGTTCGCTCACTCGGTCTAGGTTCTCTTAAGTTTGGCAAGAACACAGACAGAAGGTATTGTACAGCTAAGCATTTTCTTCCCCCACCCCCCCAAAAAAAACAAAAAAACATTTATCTTTGATAATCTAAACACGAACGAGCCTCCTGGAGATGGACTGCCAGCGTGTTTTTACTACGGCCAAAAAAAAAAAGGGCCACGAGGGAGTTCAGAAATATCTCTCATAAAAATCATTTCTCAAGATCAATTTATGGATTTCCTCTCGTCACGTCCTCGCGGTATACGAGACTCTCCTGCCTCACTCACCGACACCCCGATACTTTAACATGCGTCACCTGACTGGCCAGGCCCGGCCCGGGCCCCATCAGCTGACGCCCAGCCTATCAGCTGGCGGCCAGCCCATCACCCCAACAGGCGGTCCATCAGCTAATGGGCGAAGCTATCCTTTGACGGCCATCCTATCAGCTGAAGGTTCAGATGACGCCCAACACATTAACTGACGGTGACCTTATCACCTGAACGGCCAACCCATCAGCTAACGCCCAGCCTATCAGGTGGCGGCCAACAGATCCGCTGACGGTCAGCCTAACGCCCGTTAGGTAGCCCCATCAGTTGACTGCCAGCCCATTAACTGACAGCCAGCCCATCACCGGACGACCAGCCCATCAGCGGAGTGCCAGACCACCACAGTTCACACATTCGTAGTGCCATGTGTTGGCGTCAGGCACACCTCCGAGTCTGACCTGCCATCACTTTAATTTACCAACCTCAGAGGTCATACTCACCAAAGCGACTCTCTTCTTGATGTGGCGCTTTGAATGTCTTGTGCTCGACGGCACGACGACCCTCGAGCACGACGGTACGACCCTCGAGCAAGACTGTACGACCCTTAGGTATGATGACCTGACCCCTCAGGGCCAGGTTAAAGTCAAAGTCCTCATGCTCAAGGGTTGCACCGTCGTACTGAAGAAATTTACAACCAAAACAAATTTTAAGCAGAAATGATTCTTGACATCTCGACTCTCGTCTGTACACGCGGAAAGCATTTTCCCTTTAAATAGACGAACAAAATTCTAGAATAATTTGTTACAAATATATATATATATATATATATATATATATATATATATATATATATATATATATATATATATATATATACCTTAAAGAATTGTTTTCCGTTTTCTTTTCAAATAAAATCATATCCTACATCATCTCTTCTCTTGAGCGGTTAAAACCTACCCGGATGTGCAAGGTTTAGCTTCATCTCTCCATCCTATATGTCTATATTGGATACACGCCTCTGGGTAATTACCCATGATAATGGCCGTGACTCTCTCATGACAGGGCACTGCCTCTCACGTCCTCATTCCTTTCTGTTTACTACAAGTTATCACGATGGTCGCGTCACGTGACATCGACTCGTGAATCACACGCCCGTTCAACACTGCTCGACACTTCAAGCCTCGCTTCCCTCAACACACATGAATAATAACAGAGTTTCGTCACAAATCCACAGAGGAGATCCTATCTACCATCCGTCTACTTGGGGAGGGGAAACTGTTTCACGTTGATATTAAGATAAAACTTTATCGGTTTTTGTACTTAAAATCTTTCGTAGGAATATTCGATAATTGGCGACAAATATCCCTCGTATATAGGCAGCTTGATATTTTTTGTACCTCACTCTCTTGCCTCAGTTCTTAAAAGAGGCATTAAGGACGGCATCTCACTGACAGTGCGTAATACTTTCTTCTTGAGTAGATTACATACAATGAAAGCATTAATAAAGGTTTTCGTTTTCAATATACTATACGAGTTTATAAGAGGATTTATGAGTAAAGATATATAGCAGTGTGCGTGCGTGTGTGCGCGCGCGAATGAAAATAAATTGCTATATGTGTGTTACAGGGAAAGAATTCTGTGTTGCCTCGTCTCTTAACCTTGCACACATTGTATGTACGTACCACGTCTTTACTCCTGTGTGTGTGTGTGTGTGTGTGTGTGTGTGTTGTATACGTTTAATACTAAACGCGGAAACATTCACGCACTTTAACATTTGCGTTTTCTTATGCTTTCTCCAAATTACTTTTAGTTTCGTTTCCCCTCACAAAGCGTGAGCGGTACATGAAAATAATATCACTTGCATACTTTCCACAATAAATTATTATAATCCACGTACGTCTTTCCATCGCATGATTATTACGTTTTTTGTTCTTCCATTTTCCTCGTCATATGTCTTCGTTACCCACAGGAAGCAAAGCAGATACTCACATACTCAGTATCATTCATGGCGTAGCAGCACCGCGGGTGGGTGTGTGTGGGGGGAGGTCGTATAGCACGTGAGCACTAATACTTAAGAGTGACGGGGGAGAGAGAGGTCGACACGCGCGCGGGAGGCGCTGGAAGGGTACCGGGAGCGGCGGAGTGCGGGACCCAGCTGCTCCGCCGCTCGCCGCTCACTGCTACGGCTCTGGTTTGGTCTGGTGGCCTGGCTGCTGCTGCTGCTGCTGCTGCCGAGGCCTCCTCCTCCTCTCGCGGCCCGCGCTACCACAACCACCTCTGACCCGGTCGCCCAGAGATCTAACGACCGACTGACGGGAGGACCCAGCAGACGAAGGTGCTTTGGCGGCACCATGAGCACTGAGAGGGTGAATCGCCGGCTCTTGTGGCTACGAGGAGAGAGAGAGGAGTGGAGAGAGGCGATGGCTCGCAAAGAGGGCTTCAGCGTTCCTCTTCCCTCTCTCTCGTACCATTTTACCGCCTACATTTTCTCTATCATAAGAGCTTTCAACACTCTTAGATTATGATCTACATTCTCATTCCACCTTTTATTTTCTCACGATGTGCACTCCGTCAGAAGCCGGCACTTCCTCCACTTGATTCCGCCCCCCCAAAAAAACGAGAATATCCCCGGAGAACCACGGGACCTATGCTGCCTCGAGCAGGTCTGAGCGTAGTAACACAGAATTTGTGAGGAAGGTTTGTAGCAGCGAAGCCTCCATGTTGCAGCCTTCCCTCTCATCCCCACACTCGCCCCATCCCTGGAGTGGTCCGTCCAGTGCAACTCCGAATGGAGCCTTCACTGTCAAACTCCACAACAATCATCACAATACGGCAACAGTCTCAAGGGCTCGTGCTCCTGTCACATCCATCAATCACCAGTAACAGCTTACCTCCGGTCGAAATACTATATATGTTCCTGTGCCTGGCCTGGATGTATGTTCCTCTGTCTGGCCTGGATGTATGTTCCTGTGCCTGGCCTGGATGTATGTTCCTCTGTCTGGCCTGGATGTATGTTCATCTGTCTAGCCTGGAAACATGTTCCTATGTCTATCCACACTGGACACCTTTCAGACAAACATTCTTAGTGTGTAGATAGTCCTCCATAAGATCATCCTCACACTTAGTGAGTCGCACTTTCCTGCGTTAATGCCTCGTCCTGTATGTATAAGAAGGAACGAGACTCAAGGATGGGTAGTGTTGAATGAACTAACTCATCATGGAGGGTGGTGAACAGAGGTGTGCTTCCTCCCGTCTACTTCATCTACTCTGTGTGCCTGTAGTGTATGTGGTTCCTAACTGTGATAACTATTTCTTTGCGTTACGGGGAGAGACCTCTGCAACTAGCTTTGCCTCGTCACTTAACCTTGTCCGTATGTACCATTCCCTTACTCTGTGTGTGTGAGTGAGTATACAGACACACGCAAACTACCAGCTTAAGCCAGGCGTGTCTGCGTATCATTACCTATTTATACTGAAACGTGAGGGAGTTTTACGCTCGCGGGGCACCATCTCTAGAAGACTCTATTATATAACTGCGCGCGCGCACGTGATATTTCACGAGTGGTTGAATGTGTGTGTGTGTGTGTGTGTGTGTGTGTGTGTGTGTGTGTGTGTGTGTGCATGCTTAGGTGTATGTATGTATGCAAGATGCTAGTGTACATGTATGTAAGATGCTTGTGTCAGTGTATGCATATGACCGATTGTACTTTTGCGTGCGTGAGTTTACGTGCGTGTGACAGTGTGTTTGCGTTTTTGTGTTTGCATATCTGATTATATGTAATCATGTGTGTGTGTGTGTGTGTGTACCCATGAACGCTCGTGTGGGGGGCGTGTATTTGTGTGTATATGGAAGCTGTGTGCTTCCCTAAGTTCTCCTGTAAAAGATATTCTAGGTCTGGCTTAACACGTGAACAATACGTTGCCGTCTGTTAACTAACATGGTACAAGGTCAATTCTAAGTCCCTCTCAAGCACCTGGTATCTTACTTCCAGCTCAACGACACTGGTCACGACCTCGTCTTGCACACAATGTCTTCCATCTTCTTTCCATACATTCATCAACCAGGCCAACGTTGACGGAATTCATCATTTCTCCTCTGAACTTAGGCCTCATCCATGACCGGGTTGTTCTGCTCCCTAGCACCTTTGATCATCTCTCTCTCTCTCTCTCTCTCTCTCTCTCTCTCTCTCTCTCTCTCTCTCTCTCTCTCTCCCCTGGCTGTATTCTTTCATTTTCTTTTTAGTTATTTCTCAATATTAGCTCGGTTCCCTGTCCTGTATTTTCGAGTTACTTGGTCTCCTGACTTACGAGCACTTCCCTCTCTTGATCTCTACCATCTGCAGAAGTCCTTTCTGATCCACTTTTATTCTGACGGTGATCACTGGATGTGGCCATCTTTCCTTTGGCTTGTTTCCTTCTGAGGTCTGTTAGTTTCTTGGATATTCTTGCTATGGTCTTACACTACATCTCTCAGTTTCCCTTACTCCTGCATCCCTTCCTCAACACTTCCCATGGCCTTTTAACTTGATTTCACAGTTCCTTATTCATTTCATCCGCTGTTTCAACTTCTGATACTGTGTTATTTATTACTGAAAATACTTTATTTACCCCTTAGTGTCTCAGTTGATTCATTCAGTAACTTCCTCTATTGTCTGTTCTCCTCTAGTGTATGGCCTTCAAAATCCTTTTATTCGGACCTCCTTCTAGCATGATAATGAGCCTTACCTGACACCATAAGGTCATGATAATGTAGTACCTTACCTGACACCATAAGGTCATGATAATGTAAAACCTCACCTGACACCATAAGGTCATGACAACATAGTACCTCACCTGACACCATTAGGTCATGACAACATAGTACCTCACCTGACACCATTTACCGTTCAGCCTTCGAACCCAACTCGACTCTGGACTTGTACTAAACATGTTCATACCTTCCAGTTCCACGCATACAAAGTTTCACTCTAACGCCGTTCACCGTTTAAGCTTAAAGATGCTCACAGTCAACCTCAAGTACCAAGAATAAAAAAAAGTTAATGAGGTAACATTCGAATGGAGTCTAACAGCCACTGTTTACGGCTGGTTCACACATCAATTACTTACAAAGAAATACAAAGATACACAGACCACAAGGTCGTTGGAAAAGAACAATTCCATATTTACTATCGAATAACTTCTAAAAACTTTTCTCTCCAAAAACTTCTTAATTCGTTTAATCACACTTAATCACTTGATCTCTCTATTAATGACCCTCATAAAATGACAACGAAGATCACTTTATCTCTTTATCAATTACCGTCATGATACGACCACTGAAGATCACTATATCCGTTACTGACTTTCAAAAAGTGACCACAGAAGTTCACACTATCTCACTGTTCATAAAATGACCACTGAACATGTCAGCAGACTGTAATGGGTATTTCTCATCATTTTCCCGGTTCGATTCCCAACTCCCACCTTAAATTCAGCGACTCCAAGGATATTAACATATTTGTGAGGCGCAGGGAATGAGGGAGTTCACCACTTAGCAGGGCCTTGTGTTCAGCATGGGGAGGGGGGGGAGTTCTACATTCATAAGGTCTCACGTCCTGAACATCTTCTGTTCTGAAACTTTTTCAACAGTGTGTGTGTGTGTGTGTGTGTGTGTGTGTGTGTGTGTGTGTGTGTGTGTGTGTGTTTATAAGACAGCAGTTATCACCTTCAAAACATAGCGTGTGTAATGACCTCTGGATCTCAACCTCTACCAATCAACTTGATCTGTACGGAGCTTACTCACTGCTGGAGTCTGCAGACTTGATCCTACATGCACACAACGGCAAGGAAGTCCGTAGCCCACTGTAACAGCCATGCAAAGCAATGGCCCTAAGAGATAAGAATCATTATCAGACGTAAACCTTCTACGATCATATCATGTATGCCTCAACCATCATCCTTAAGAAGCAAATACACGGGGACAGTTGAAAGCAAACCATCGTAAGAGAAAAAAAAAATGTAGCGAAACACTGAGATGTAAACTTTTCAAGGAGACACACATCCGAACGCTGCAGTGACATGTAAACCACATCTGAAAGAAGGACAGAATTACGTCACCGAATGTAAACTCTAATAGTAACCTTTCATCACCAAATGTAAACTACACCTGAAGGAAGGACGCCATGCATACGATGCCAGAGGTACAACACCGTTCGGCCGCCAAGGTAGAAATTGCAGCCACTCACTACAAATCTGACCCGTAAATCAAGGCTTGTTCAACATGGGGCCCAGGGGCAACATGAGGGCCTCCCCTGTGGATTAATCTGCACGAGTATCGTCAATGAGAGAGGTAAACTGTTGACCTTAAAGCTCTGTGCGTCGAAGACATACCACGACGGTGGTAAAGTAAACCACTGTGGCCAAGAAACACGGGTTGTGTACTGGGGGTAAACCATTGATTGGTACGAGACATGTGTGATAATAGTGAGAATTAAACCATCCCCATATATATATATATATATATATATATATATATAATTCCCATATATATATATATATATATATATATATATATATATATATATATATATATATATATAGTTTAAAAACTTGAAATTGACAAGAATCTATCGCAAATGTGACATGTAAACTAATGACCTTGACACGTATATCTATCGTAGAATTAGAAATAATAAGTCGTTCATGACAGACACTGACTGCAAACCAGTATATCCTAGAAAACAAACTACAATCACGTTATGGTTGATATTCAACAATAACATCACTGACACATAAACCATCAGGACACTGTGATAAAGTATCATCTTTCCTACAACAGTAATCAAATGTAACAATGAAGATAAATTACAATAAAGACATCAAATTAATCTCGAGACGTAAAACAACAGTAGGAGCTGCACCACACTGAGCGAGAATAAGAGGTAAATCATCGACAAGGAAAATTATTGACAATGTAATTATCACAGAAACCAGTGTCTCCACATAAACCGTCTTTACATAAACCAATGTCTCTACATAAACCAATGTCTCCACATAAACCGTCTTTACATAAACCAATGTCTCTACATAAACCAATGTCTCCACATAAACCAATGTCTCCACGTAAACCAACGTCTCCACATAAGCCAACGTCTCCACATAAACCAACGTCTCCACATAAACCAACGTCTCCACATAAACCAATGTCTCCACATTCACCAATGTCTCCACATTCATCAATGTCTCCACATAAATCAACGTATCCACATACATCAACGTCTCCACATAAATCAACGTCTCCACATAAACCAACGTCTCCACATAAACCAACGTCTCCAATGTCTCCAAGAGACAGAAGCACCAGTAATGATTATTCGTAAACCAGTGTCCAGGAGAGTATAAACCTACGTAACAGTGATAAGTAAATCAATGTTCCTATGAGACACAAACCACTGCAACAGTGAAATTAAGATTAAGAGGGACATAAATCATAGCAACATTGAAAAGTAAACCATTGTAATAGCGAGATGTAAACCAAAGCTCCTAACACATTGTAAACTATTATAACACCAAAAAAAAACATAACACCTTAAAGTAAACTCCCCTTCATTTGAGATTAAACACCAACGTGTCACATGTGATGTGTAAATCACGAGTCAGTGATATATGATCCACTTCGCTGCACGACGTACACACCGTAACAACGCGAGGTAAACCATCATACATCATAATCATACACGATCATATCATGTATGCCTCAACCATCATCCTTAAGAAGCAAATACACAGGGACAGTTAAAAGTAAACCATCGTAAGAGAAAAAAAAAATGTAGCGAAACACTGAGATGTAAACTTTTCAAGGAGAGACACATCCCCCAACGCTGCAGTGACATGTAAACCACATCTGAAGGAAAGACAGAATTACGTTACCAAATGTAAACTCTGGTAGTAAACTTTCAACACCAAAGGTAAACTCTGATAGTAAACTTTCATCACCAAATGTAAACTAAATCTAAAGGAAGGTCAGAATTACGTCACCATGGGTAAACTCTAATAGTACCTTTCATCACCAAAAGTAAACTAAAGTACTTGTGGTATACAAACGCTCTTAACAATAAGTGTTAACCTCAAGTTTGAAGCATAATAAAGATGGGGTAAGACTTAAACCATCGTGCATGATGAATAAACCTCGAGACATAAACCATGATGTCTGAAAGAACAAAGACATCATCTCTGAGGAATAAAATAAACCATCGTACCTGAGACATAAACCATGATGTCCAACACAAATTCAAAACATCATCCCTGAGGACTAAACCAGCGTGTGCCTGTGTCATAAACAGTTAACCACAGTAAACCATGAATGTAAACTACTGCCGACATGACAATATTCAACAAGGTAAACTTCAACATTCCAACCTTCACTCTACAGGAACTGACAATTTCTAAGCAACACTGATTCCTTTTATGTCTTATCCTTTTAGTCTAATTCATCCATTACTACGAGGGCCCCTTTTCCAGCACATTCAAAGGAGCGATACAATCAGTTGCAGGGAAATGATGGTGGAGCCCCTTTCGTCCGCTGACGATGATACAACCGAGACGAAGGTGAATTTCCACTTTCCACCTACAGTGTCCGTCAATGTTGGCGGAGTACGGCAGCGCCATGTGTGTGTGTGTGTGTGTGTGTGTGTGTGTGTGCGCGCGTGTGGCGTGGAGCTATAATAAGGGTATTCAGTTGCCCATGCATTCTCAGCCATCATTAAATAAACTCGAGTTAATACATCGACTCAACGACTAAGATAAAATAAAAAATCATTTCAAAGGGCCAGGTCGTACTGGCGTGGTCAAGGGTCGTACCTTCGTTGTCAAAGGTCGTACCTTCGTGCTCATGGGTCGCACCGTCGTGCACAAGGGTCGTACCGGCGTGGTCAAGGGTCGTACCTTCGTGCACAAGGGTCGTACCGTCGTGCTCAAGAGTCGTACCATCATCGTGCACAAGGGTCGTACCGTCGTCGTGCTCATGGGTCGCATCGTCGTGTTCAATGGTCGTACCGTCATGCTCATAGGTCGTACTGTCGTGTTCAATGGCCGTACCGTCGTCGTGTTCAATGGTCGTACTGTCGTCGTACTGAAGGATCGTACCACCGTCGTACTCGAGGGTCGTACCGTCGTCGTGCTCAAGGGTCGTACCGTCGTCTTACTCAAGGGTCGTACCACCGTCGTGGTCAAGGGTCGTACCGTCGTCGTGCTCGTACGTCGCATTATCGTGGTCAGAGGTTGATGGACCCAACTGGAGCTGTAAGCCATTCGTTTAATATATTTCCCGTTTTCATTTCAACGTCGTCGTCTGTCTTCATCCAGACCCCCTGAACCTGACGTAACCAGACCTACTGCAACAACCTCACCCACTTACATATCCTGGGACTCTGTGTGTGTGTGTGTGTGTGTGTGTGTGTGTGTCAGGAATCCTTGAGCTACCCGCCCTATCTATCTTCACAGCCGTTATCTTCCTCTCCCTACGCTCACCTATCTATTCTATCTATTTAATCTATCTATCTACCTACCTAATCTATCTATCGCCCTTTCGACTTTCTCTCGAGGCGGGCAGATCTAACCAGCATCTGATCTTGGGTGTTTTAACGCCATGGAATATATCTACTCTTGGCTCCATTTCCCAGTTGACCCACACTGTTTTAATATTTCCCAGGTGATCCATCTACTCTGGTAACATCCACCTGGCTTACCTGTTTATTAAGACATATGTACCTTACCAACCCATCTTTTGTAAAACAACACCCAGCTGACCCACCTGTTCCATAATGAAACCCAGCGAGCAACACCTGTTTGAAATAAAACCCACCGGACCCCATCTGTTATAATACAAAACCCAGCAGGCACCGCCTGTTTAAAATAAAACCCACCAGACCCACCTGTTTTCATGCAAAACCCAACAGGCACCACCTGTTTAAGATAAAACCCACCAAACCCACCTGTTTTCATATAAAACCCAGCGAGCTCACCTGTTCTTAATAACACCCACCGGACCCATATGTTTTTAGAATAGATAAACATCCACCTGACATCATCTATTTCCCAGCACAAAGGTTATGTCTCAGCTTACCGAGCTCTCTCATCCTCACTCTCCTCGTTTCAGTCACTCATTTCAGACTTCCCTTCTCTTTCGCACACACTTTTTTACCCGTCGACAACGAACAGTTCATCATCCCTACGCTGCCTAACGCTATTGATACACCTCTTTCCCTCCTCTCTCTCATATTACTACAAGCTGAATGGCAAACGTTCATTTGACTCGAGAGAAAGAAGAAAAAAAATCAAAAGCACAGCTACAAGAATATTCGCACTTCATCCAGCGGGAAAGGACTCAGCAACCAGATACAAACAGCTGTAGTTCATACTGGGGGGAAAAAAACTGAACCTTCAAAAGCAAGTTCTATCTAGTGTTGGGGAGACGTCACTGGCTGTGATGTGTTGTACGTAATACTTGGGAAAAATTAAATCACAATGGCCATACGAAGGAGATACTAATTAGGCAATATATATCATCATTGATGAATGATTTAATCTTTTCAGCACAATGGCACGTAAATTGAGTGCGACGGTGCGACCCTTGAACACGACGGTACGACTCTCGAGCACGATGGCACGACCCTTCAGCACGATGGTACGACCCTCGAGAACGACGTAGGGATCCTTGGGCATAATGGCGTAAACTCTAACCTGACCCTTGAGGGATAGGTCAAAGGTCATGACACCATACCCTAGGGTTCGAGTCGCCTTGCTCAAGGGTCACACGGTCGTGATCAGGAGTCGTGCTTTCGTGTTCGTGGGTCGTACTGTCGTGCTCAAGAGGTTACGTTGTTTACGTCTCATTATATAATAATGCATTCTAATTCATCGCGAAAACTTAATAAAGGAAACAATTCAATTTATGGATTTTGCTAAATGTTTATCTCGTAATATCATTACGTTAACACATTACCAGCACTAAAACCCGAGAACTTTCAATCAAGAGGAAATAATGATTCTTTTCATAAGAAATCCGAGTTTGGATGCAAAAAAAAAAAACAACAAAAAAAAAAAATTCATCGTAGTCTTCGCAAGTTTTCCTTTTTCTTATCTGTGTGTCTTCCACCTTTTCCCCACACTAATCATTGAGTTTCTGATATCTTCTACTATCACAAAAAGCCTCAAAGGTACCTAGTGGTCTGCTGCTGTCTATACACCTTCGTTATCAATAACCACGAGCTGCAACGAATGATAACACGTTTGTTTAAAGATGTACACAATGACGCTATATCATATATATATACAACAGCGGCCCAGGAAAACTCTTCTCTATATTGGGTCCTGGCCTGTGTGTTCCTGGTGGCGTGGCCAGCGCCTACCAAATATTGACTCTATTAACAAGTAGCCACCACTGGCACGGGCTTCCCTCTGGCTGGAGGGATGGGCGGCTGATTGACTGGCTGGCTGGATGGCTGACTGGTCAGCTATCTCAGTGACGGGATGTTTGGATGGTTGGCTGGTTGATTAACTGGATGGTTGGTTGGGTAGTTGGTTGGCTGGTTCAGTGGGTGTATGTTCTGCTGGCTGCTTGGCTTCCTAGCTGGCTGACTGGCTGGTTGGGTAGTTGACTGGCTAGTTAGCTGGGTGGTTGGATAGTTGACTTGCCAGTTAGCTGGGTGGTTGGATGTTTGACTGGGTGGTTGGCTGTCTTGCCAGTTGGCTAGGTAGCCATGTGACAAACACAGGATGCCTGGCACTGGCACTAAAGGCAAATCCTGTCTCGTTATCCAGGCCACAAAAAAAATAATGGCAGTAAGGATTTACATATTTGATTAATGTCAAAGAGTTTTCTTGGCCTGTGTTTCTGATGAACAAACATTACAGCCGACACTTGTCTGGGAAAATTCCGTGTCGTTTCCTCTATGGTAAACTTCCGTTGGCAAATGTCACACAGACGTCCAGATCATAAGAAATGGAAGGTATGAATAATAATGTTCTCTGGGTAGTCTTCTCTAGACGGGCGTAAAGGGGTGGTGTTTCATACCTTGACCTGAGTCTGTGTGGCGCTGAGTCAGCCAGGAACAGGTCACCAGCACCGGTAAGGTAGGGAGGAAATGTCTTCATTCCCAAAGGGTCAGCCAGGCGCCAGTACCGGCAGCCACACAAGGTACAAGGCTCCCCCGTCGTACTCAGAGAGCCACCCAGGTACTTACATCGGAAACTACAGTTAGTACAAGCATCCCATCATGTGCATGTGCAATGTATGCACAGTACAACAATAATAACTGCCATTTTACTGTGAGGTCTGCAGCTATAGTTTGTGTATGTACGGGGAGAGAGAGTTACACTCGTGTTGCCCCGTCTTTTAAGCCTGTATACATCTGCCATGTCTTTCCTCGTGTGTGTGTGTGTGTGTGTGTGTGTGTGTGTGTGTGTGTGTGTGTGTGTGTGTGTGTGTGTGTGTCTTTGTTGTTCTACGTGTCTTATGAATGTACGTGTGTATCTTCGTGTATGCGCGTGTTTCTGCGTCTGTGGCTGAAAACGGGTTTGGTAGATGCGTTCCTCTGAAATTTTGTACATCGAGTATGTTTGTGTGTAACCCTCTGCTAGTACACACGATTGTGTGACGCCTTCGATGGCGTTTCCATATGTTACGAGTAGAATACAGTTTTAGTAGAATTTTTGTCAGCGAGTTTCTGCAATGTCCTGTAAATCTATCTAGTTATATAGTGTAATGCCTGGTAGATACTATGTAGCCTACAGGTTTTAATGAGAATTATGGACAGTAGGGCCTAAGCTCGTATGCACTGTACGGTGACGGTCTGGTTAACGTAGGGTTACTATACAGAAAAAAATAATTCGTCACTAAAACACAACACAAATTATTGTACATCTCGGTTCCAGCGTTAGATCACGACATGCGAGAAGATATCATTATACGTCTTTATCAAAGTTTGTTCAACAAATTATCACCACATTCAGCGTCACTGAGTATACATCGTGTATATAAAACCTTTAGTATATAAAGACACGAAAAGAAGCAGATCGACGATGATATCCGGGCTTGATGAAGAGAACAAGTAACATAACAGCAACTGCATTACTCAAGTATGAGAGAACGAGAAAGGAAATCCTGGAATCTAAAGCCGCGGATAGAGATGCTTCTCTGGCAGAAAGATCAAAGGAGAAGCAGAGCAATTGAATCAATACGTTGGTTCCTGTTAGTGTATAGATACCTAACTGTGATTACATTTGTTCCTGTTAGTGTACAGATGCCCAACAGTGATTACAAACTGTGGTTACATTTGCTCCCGTTAAGTGTACAGATGCCCAACAGTGATTACATTCGCTCCTGTTGGTGTACAAATACTCAAGTGATTACATTTGTTCCTGTTAAGTGTACAGATACCCAACGGTGATTACATTTGCTCCTGTTGGTGTACAAACACTCAACAGTGATTACATTTGTTCCTGTTAGTGCACAGACACCCAACGGGGATTACATTTGTTCCTGTTAAGTGTACAGATACCCAACGGTGATTACATTTGTTCCTGTTAGTGTACAAATACAAATACTCAACTTCGATTACATTATTCCCGGTAAGTGCGCATATACCAGTCATCACAGCCATGTCTGTGCATATTTTACTCGCTCTGAACAACGGTGTGCATATTTCATTTTTCCAATTTAAGATAACCACATCTTAATTTGTTTGTTACGTGAGAGAAAGTATCGTACCCGGTCAGTAAACTCTGAGATACGCACTTCAGCATCACTGATGCCAACAACTGCGCCAGGTGTATCGGGTTCTCATCCTCGAAGACAAAGTTTCAGTCAGACTATTGGCCTAGAAGCAATGTTGCCTATATATATATATATATATATATATATATATATATATATATATATATATATATATATATAGATAGATAGATAGATATAGATTTTTGTCATGCTTTCCACTTCCCGCTTTAGCAAGGTAGCGCCAGAAACAAACGAAGAACGGCCTCAATTGCTCAGATCGACTCTGTCTGTCGTGCGTAATTCACTGAAATTAAAAGCATTCATCAACAGCCAAGACCTACAGATCATTCTAGGGGTTCCGCTGACCATCTATTTTGCCCTAAGATCGACCTAAAGACTCCACGTCACCCCCTGTATACTACATCGCTCCAATTAGCTCTATCCCATGCACGCCTCTCAACCTCCTGAATGTTTAGGCCGCGATTGCTCTAAAAGTCTTTTTCACACCATTCTCCCACCTCCTCGGTCTTCCCTTGCTCCTTTACTTCCTCCACATCGTCTTAAGCGGTCTTTTTCAGCTCACCCTCTCCACTGCTAATATCATTACCACTATAATAGGCAATCACGTATTTTCGCGCGCGCATGCAAGCACACACGCACGCACGCACACACACGTCCAGCGGAGGGTAACAAGTGACTGCACCAGATTTAACAGTGTAGAGTCACAAGGAAAGGCTGAAAGCCTCAAATATAGTAACCATGGAAGAGAGAAGAGTCAGGGGAGGGGTGACCTGGTGACAGCCTTCAAATGTTCAGTCCAGATTCATAAAGTTGACAATGAGCAGTTCTTCAAAAGATGTTTGTGTGTGTGTGTGTGTGTGTGTGTGTGTGTGTGTGTGTGTGTGTGTGTGTGTGTGTGTGTGTGTGTGTGTAAAATGACCTTAGGAACCCTCTCTTGAACTGTGTCTTGGTATTATTCCAGCTAATCTTTTCAAATATATATTTCCTTGTATATTCCCACTCATCCCAGGATCCCGTGGTAAGAAAGGCACCTAGTGTTATCATCCAAGATCTCTCTCGTGCAGCTCGTACAGCTTCAAGGCTGCGCTACCTCCAGTAGCAGGGACATGACGGACTCTTTTAAAACCAGAAGTTTTTGAACGAGATTTACGTCAACTGACGATAACACATCCTCACCAAAGGAGACTTATGGTTCGCGTCGCAACCTGAAGCAGGTTAGGTAAAGGCCAGTAGAGGTTACCATTCTGTTTAGATGGAAGCTTACATCCCCCTTCTGCGCAGTGGTGAAACATGGGCCATATTGTGGGTTTCAGTGCTACTATCGTCTTGGCTCTGCCTCAGCAATAACAGGCAATGGTTCCGCTGGCGATTTTGCTTTTCTCTTTTGTAAAGAAAAAAAATATAGTTGATGGTTCATCTGGTACGTAAGGGAGCTGGGTTTTCTCTTGAGTTTGTCTGTTGCCACTGATGTTACTATTTTCACATTTGTTTCGTCTCTTTCAACTACCTGGACATGTGTGTTGCTACGATCGATGACTTGACTAAAACTTTCCACTATGGACATGATTTACGTTTCCTTGTATTGAAGCCTGACGATCTGTAAGTATTGAGCTTCTTCTCTTAGGGTCGCATTTATGCGACTTTCAACGTTTTAATGACTCAATCTCAATTTGATTTTCTTCCACTGTCATATTTACATATTGAAAGCAACACTTTTGGATTCTTTTCCAAGCTATTCGCTGTTTTGTCTTCATTTAATATTTATTCTATTAAATTGGAATCTCTCTCTCTCTCTCTCTCTCTCTCTCTCTCTCTCTCTCTCTCTCTCTCTCTCTCTCTCTCTCTCTCTCTCTCCGATCCCAATCTATTCTTCCAAGCTCTTCTCTTCTTTTCTTTCATTTGTTCTGTTTTTCAGTCTAACTTGATTTAACCTCTGCTTTCCAAACCTTGGAGTCCAATACTTTTCTAAACTTTCCTTTAATTGGCACTGAGCCCTAAGCTTATGTCTTACGTTAAATGCAATAATTCTAGAGATTAAAAAATTGGGATATGTGTAGGAAGGATTATAAAGGAAAGGTGAAGATTAGGAGCTGATGGTCCCAAGTAGGGAATATCATTCATGACATCATAAGAGTTTTTGAGACAAAACTTACCAGTACCAAGATGAAGTTTTCCCAAGGGAAACAAAGGAAGGAGAAGAAAGAAAAAGAGGAAAGACAGGATCGTGGTGGGAAAGCTGGAGTTAGTCTTCCTGGAAAAGATAAACAAAAGTCAAGTTCTAAGGATTAGCAGCAGAAGATGGCCCACTGAAGCAGCATATTACCAACAGATAAGACTACTTTATTATTCCAACAATATACATTCCTTCTACAAGATACAACGATCCTGGACAAATATTCAAGGATGGTGGTAAAGGCACAATTAATTCCAGTCCTCTACTTCAGCTGAGAGGGCTCTCCTAAGGGAAGAAATCGATTAGGAATGCTGGGACGCACACGGAAGTGTAATCCATAGAACAGATTCAGGGATGCTTCGTATACCAATAAAATCTTGGAGCATGCCGGAGCCAGAGGCAACTGGCGCACAATCAGTGGCGGATCTCATCCTTCTTTATAACAGACTGGATACGGAAGACATCAAATGATGCAGCCACTCAGGAAATTTGATGGTGCAGTACGAAGTATGTTATGGAGCCAGGAAGATGATAAATGTAAAGCCAGTGAGAAAAAAAAGAAAGATACAAGAGAGGGACCAATGCAGCAGTGAACAACCTTGGAAACCTTAACCGGTACATCATTTTCCTTTGCAGTTGCCCTTAATATATCAAAGGGTTTTGACAGGGCGTGGCATCTGATTCTCCTCTTCAAACTCCCCTCTGATGGCTTCCCTACCTCACTAGGTTTCCCTCTTCTCTAGCTTTCCCTCTGGTTGATCAATCTCTAGACCAAGATGAGTCAATATCTCCTCTTTTCCTAAATTACAGCGGTGTTCCTCAGGGTTCTAGCTTGTCTCTTACACTCTTCCTCTTCTTTATTAACGATCTCCCTTCAATAAATGATCCAATACATTCATATCCTGACGACTCGTAACACTTCACCTCTCGTCTTTCTTCAATTATGCTCCACTCTCTCTTGCCAGATCTGTATTTCGTCTCTTCATAACTTCCTTTATAAACTCAGAATTTGGACAGGATATTTCATGTGAATAGACGGAATGTGGTTACCTTTAATGCCTCCAAAGCTCAGCTCTCTCTCTCTCTCTACTTTCCTATTTCCTCTGATGGATCTAAAATTCCACCAGTTACACAGTGAACATCTAACCTATCCTGGACACCTCATATTACATAATCCATCTTTGTACAGACTACTACTCTCATATTTGGGGAGGTTCTAGCTCTACGATTAACTTACCAACTCTCCGACTCTAATTTCAGAAATTAAAAAAGCATTGTGGAAAAGGCCAGATCATATTAGATGCTGTTTGATGAGAGAAAACAGTGAATTATGACACAGGAGAAACGACTGTAGGAGCGGAGAAGGTTATACATGTCCGGGGCTGAGTGCTATTTCACTGCTCATGAGGCGCACCGAACTAGCAACAAACTGGGATGGGTTTGCAACAATGAAAAATCACCAGTCAACCTGCAGAAAGCATTTGCCCTCTACTTACCTCGCCCTACATGCCAATCACGCGTGCTGAAACCCATGATGTGGCATTATTGATGTTGTTTGAAGACTTGGAAGTGATGAAAGTTTCAACTCCTTCTCATATAGCGAAAATGGGAAAAATCACCTTAAATAAAGGCCAGTGTCATCAAAATAAGTAGTTTGTAAGTGGATTTGTCTGTAAGGTAATAAAACCGATGTTTGTTAATGATAGAAAAACTTAATGTAAGGAAATACGGATTCAGGGCGAAGACGTCATACAGTCTACAAGATTTTTAGGACAAAGTTGAGCACTTCCTTGAAAAGAAAAATGGATGGGCTGACTCTGTGCTTTTAGAGAGCCAAACCCATTTGGTGATGCCTTTTACGAGAATTTAAGTATGATCGCAATATCAGGAAGGGGTAAATGAAGGGTTCTTGATCGAATTGGATGGAAACACACGACACGTCAGAGGTGCGCTCTCGTAACGAGAGAAGGTAACCTGGTGTCCCACAAGGATGGGTTCTGGGACCGCTCCCATTTTCGATCTACTTCATGGCCTGCATGAGGGGCTTGAATCATAAAAAAAAGTTGAAAAAAATAGCCTTCAAGTACGTGTATATATCTACCACATATGTTAAACCAAAACTGGCATATGCATTACTAGTTTGACCTCATCTATATGAGGAAGCAAAAAGAAATCTTAAATATAGTCCAACAGCTCGCAGAAAATTTTTTTATCTAAACTAAGAAATCTTGAGTTGTGGAGAAAGAACAGAGCAGTCTTAGACTTTCTACACCGGAAAACAAAACATAAGAGAGAAAAACTTTAAACTTTCTCAACAAATCTGATAACGCCCGATACTGGCCAATACTCAGAAACTGGAGGAAGTCTCTGAACTTGGAAACACGACTAAAAACTTAACAAGTCAGGACAGATGTGAGAACACACTTCTCTGGCAAATAACAACAGACAAAAGGAACAAGAGAAAGAAAGGCCGAGCACAGCGATAAACGGAAACTTGACGGAAACTGTGATAAAAGTATCTGGCATAAAGATGGAGCCTCGTAAGTGTGAAACTGTCTCGTGTTACACATAAGTAAGGAAAATACCACATACACACACACATACAAACACACACACACACACACACACACACACACTTCTCTGTGGCAGGCTAAGGAGTAAGATGGCGGGGGAAGGAGTTGGGAGGTAAGAACATATATGTTATCTCAAATCGAATGTTGGGGACGGCTGGTAGGCTCGGTAAAATCAAATTGTGTACACAGTGCATGACCAAAGATAATGTGAATAAATGACAAAAGAAAGAAGTATACAAAAAGGGATTGTATGGAAAGTAAAAAAGAAAAAAAAAAGAGTATACAACTCTGCCAGATGTGTTGCCAATTAGCTTCAGAAAATTAGTTTATGGACATATTCTTTTTCTAATCCAATGTGACGATCCACTTTTATTCTAGGACAACTATGGAACAAATCAGGACGTTAACACTGCAGGGGCCAGGCAAACAGACGTCCATAAGTCAGACTATGGAAATCTAACCTAGCCAGACAGACCAAGCTAGGCTAAGCCTGTTATCAAACACACACAAGCCAAGCTAAACAAAGGATTCTGATTTCCTTGATTGGATTTATGAGATCAAAAAGTAGATTCAGACAGGGAAAGCACCGTGCCGACTCCGTTGTGACCGGGTCGTTAAGGAGACTTGGGAACGAAATAAACGAATAATCTGAGAGCATAAGGCAGGGAAATTGAGTTAACAAGATACAGCATCAGAGGTTAACACAGTTGGAGGAGGAGACAATAAAACAACTGAGGAATCAAATCAGACATCAAGAAAGGCGTCATCAGTTGGTGGTGGTGGTGGTGTGTGTGTGTGTGTGTGTGTGTGTGAGAGAGAGAGAGAGAGAGAGAGAGAGAGAGAGAGAGAGAGAGAGAGAGAGAGAGAGAGAGAGAGAGAGAGAGAGAGAATCAGGAACTGAAAAATGTGGTCGATGGGCGTGAACACAAACCAAATCAGTTGACGGGATTCGGGAGGACTTTAGCCAAAGGAAAGAAAGTGCTAAGAATGATAAAGTGAAGAAGAAAATAATCTGGGCGTTCTAAAAAAAAACCTTCCAACTGATGGAAATGCCCACAACACAGAGGAGGGAAACAGCCAGAGGGATTTCAGGGTCTGTTCAACCAAAGTGATAGAGACCGATGCACAGGAATGGAGGCCTGAGGACATTAAAACAGCGAGTCATAGAATTTAAAGAACCCGAAGATTAATGTGCACTGTCAGAGCAGAACAGTCGGGAATATTTATAGTCCGGTAACTAGAAGGTTAAAAGCAACACGGAGTATACAGCATCAAGGCTTCTTGGGAACAGAAAAACTGAAAAAAAATTAGATGTGGATGTTTACAGATCAACATTGATATATTTTCAGCAGACAAGTGGATGGCAACCGAATTAGGAAAATTAGTGAAGCAGAGACGAAAAACGTAAATTACTGATGTTTTGTTGAAAATGCAGACCATATTACAAAGGCTACAGCCTTGACAAGCGCAGTTTTTGTATAATAAATAAGGAAAACTGGCGGAGATGGCGAAGATGTAAGGGGACGATCAGTAACGGCTACGTCTGATTTGAAGCCACTTCGAAAAAAGGCCAGTTCTCCGGCAAGCTAAGAAATTATCAAGCAATAAGGATTTCAGTAGAGTCTTCATCAGGGGTGATGGACCAAGGGCAGAGACAGAGGGGAAACAAAGAGCCTAGTTAGAAGGGGAAAAAAAGGTTGAAATCTCATGAGGCAAGTGGACGGATGGCCTCAACTGTATCGGATAATGACAAGTTACGGTAATGTCGGACTGACAGTATGGCATACAAACACAGATGGACGGGTGCTAAATGGTAAAGAACCGCAATTCAAGGATCATAATTGGGAAACCACACCAGGATATTGTTGGCGTTAAGAAGCCAAAACTTACTAGATAAGAACTCATGATCTCTCCAGATGGACACATGATGGTAAGGACGGGGGAAAAAAAATAAGAAAGGAGAAGGACCATTAGCTACCTCAGGAAGACATAACCTTGAGTGTTGAGAAATACTGGAAGATGGCCCGCTCAACCAATACGTAATGGGAAGAGTAAATATAGGAAAGGAATATATATAATGGCGTTGATAACTTATAATCAACAGAATTCAAACGAACTGGGACAAAAAAAAAAAAAGATACAATGATAAAAGAAGGAACACTAAACATGGTATACAGAAATTTAACTATACTAGCATGTCACCGAGAACAACATGATCATACCGACTGATATATCATCATTCCATATATGTGTGTGTGTGTGTGTGTGTGTGTGTGTGTGTATCATATGAGTTTGGCAAGTTCAAGGGAAAATCTGTTACAGGGTTTCCGAGGCAAAGAACAATAGGTATAGTGGAGTGCTTTGTCTCCAGGTTGTGTAAACGCTCTCAGACGGTAACACAGCCTCAAGATAAAACGCTCCCTTACGCTCACTTTCATACGACTCTCTATACAACAGCGTCTACCCTGAACTAACCAAGCCGCTTTGCTCAATCGTCGATGGTTCTTTCCAGCAATCAAAATGCTCCGCTATCTGGGAGGCATCGTGTTTACCCAGTACTAGAGTCAACAGGCCCACCGTCTCTTGGTGAATTACGGGTCGCTGACATCGCTGCGGTCTCCAGCCTCGACTGTGAAAGTCTAGTGTTTATCTGGACTTCAGGGACGATGGAAGTTCCCCAAGTCCTCACCAGGTTGATAATAACCTCCTCTGCTACCCATTGTCTTTTCAGCTTCTTGGTCGTTTCCAATCGCAACCATGAAAGACTCTATACCTCTGTGGCTCTACCATAGGTGATGATACCAAAGGATTAAAGCTAATCAACTGTAGAATAATTAACAAAACAACCATCAACTGTGCGTTGTGGAGAAGTCTCCTTTCGAGGCTTGCAGACTCACTCTGCGAGCTTCGTCAGGCTGTGTGCATGCATGTAAAGGGCCATATCCACTTTCCAGTCTCTCACCTACAGCGTTTCATACATCAAAGGATGAGTTAATTTTTCTTTCCTTATCCTTATTCATGATGTCCTGATGGTAACATTGCTCGATGATGGTACCTGACGATTGTACAATTCCCATCATCGTTGACACCAGCTCACCTAACTAAATCACCCTCAATAATTTGTCTTGAGAAGAACCATCCATATTTGCACCACCGCCAATCACCTCACTGCCAACCAAATCAAAAGTAGCCACACACGTCACCCTTCCTCTCAACCGTGTACCATCCCCTACAGTGTACTATGCTCCAGACATTTCCAGGTTGTTTTGCTCCTCAGGTTTCTTTGTGTCACGTGTGTACCATCTGCAGATCTTATGGTCATCGTCAATGTGAGACACTTGGCCTACCTGCCCACGAACATCCAGACAGCTTTCATTCTTCTCATACTCATCTGTGCATCTCAGTCTTTCTCCTTATACACCACACAACAAGGTATACTAAACCCGGTGCAAAGGACTGTATGAAACATCCTCCTGTTTCTCTTGTCCCACCTAAAGAGATGGAGAACAAACTTGTACACTCTCGCCACCACCACCACCACCACAACCACCCTACTGCCACCTCAGATCCCTCGCCCTTTAGTTGACATACAGCACTACAGCCACATCGAACCAATACTAGAGATCGTACAGATCGTCACAGGGACGTCCCCGTCCCAACCACTGTATACAGTACTAGTAATTATCAGACTGCTGCCTTAATACTTGTTGCTCTACTCTTCGGTAACAATGCTGTTTATATTGTGAGCATTTTCTTTGCATATTTTCAGACTTTGGCTTCCAAACACAGTAGCAACACAGTATGAGGAACATTAAACTTTGAGAAAACGTGACAATTCTAAAGGGGAGGATTTTCATTCCCTCCTTCGCTCCCATTCATAGACTATACTTATTTCGGAACCAGCAGAACCGTGAGGCATGATTCGTATGAGGTATACCATGGGAGGTTCAAGGAGGAGGCTTCCACTGAAGACTATGCTTTTGACGACTCAACCGAGTCATACAGGTCAAGGTCTCGGTGACTTGTGGACAATGCTCAAGTGTGAAACGTCATGGATGTTTTAGTGGAAGGTATAAGGCTACTCCAACCCTCGAGACGGTTATGTCTTGGGAGCGTTGTTGGCCCTTACTGATGACTTGCTATCGGTAGGGAAGATACTGCAGTTTCAGGACGACACAAGAATGTGTTCTGACGTATACAGACCCAATCTACTCCCGGCAAGTAAATGTTTTTGAGAAAACTCGCCGTTGAGGTCGAGAGGTTCTATTGTTTTGAAATATCTTTTCACTGTTTCTATATAACGCGGCTGCTCTGTAGAGGAACACCTCAGGGTGGCTGCATCTGAGCATATGGTGCTTCTTGACCCTTTCTGATGAAGTCAGACTTCATCAGTCGCAACACTAAACACTTGCAATATCGCTGAACCACCGAATAAAACTGCCTTTTGCTAGTGTAGTAGAAGTTCTGGCTGCTAAATTCTCAACCACTGAAGATAATTCATCCTTCTCAGATGTCTTAAGGTTTCTGATCAGGTAGATAAAGGATAGGGCAGCTATTGTCTCTAGAAATGGTAAAAAGACGGTGAAAAGTATAATCCAGTGGCTACATGCAGCTGTAACCTCTGTATACTGCTGGTTAGAGAAAAGGGATCCTGTCTATCTCTGCCGGGATAGGTGGAGAGGACAACAGCTACTGGATATAGACCAATTTATCAGTGCCAATAAGCGCTCTTATTCACATGCCACTGGCAGGGATTTGAGACATTTTTCAAATCGATGTCAACTCCTGAGCCGAATGGATTTACATTCGAATATCTGATGACTTATGAGACCCATCTGCTTTCTTGCTATGTTTAGCAGCGGTATGAGTTCTGTGGCATCCGTTCCTTGTCAGGAAGACGTGTGAACCGATTCGTCTTGAAATAAATATTCTAACGCCGTGAGATTCCCACGGGTTATCAATATGATACCGGCACTTTTACGGTATGATGATCGTACCTGCTCAGCACATTTCACTGTGTGCATGAGGTGGATTAACTGACTGATCACTGTTGGCGTGGAGCATCAGCTGCCAATTTCGAGGCAACTGAAGTGGGTCTTCTTGTAACTTCAATGATCTTTATGGACTCGGCATGGGTTCTGATGATGGTCTTTGGATGTTGGTGGGAAGACGACCTAGCCAAAATCAAATACATTTTTTTTTGGATCAAGACGAAAAAGGAAGTATCTACAAAGTATACAAATGATGCTCTCACATCAACCCTTGCTTGTGGCTAACACATCAAGTCACACACAGGTTCACGTAGCTTCATCAGTGCGATCCTCGATAACAGCGAGTCAGGTGAAGAAGTCATGAAACACCTGGATCCAACCTGCTCTGTAGTCTCCTCCATTCCGTTGAAAGATCTGCTACTGCCAACGCTTGAGTACACAAACTAGATTCATGTTTCCTTACGAAGGGAATGGGAAACTATGAACTATGCTAGAGGCGACTTTAAGAAACTTGGACCTACTCTATATCACGTCACATAACACATGTTACTCTTCTGATCAAGAGAGAGAGAGAGAGAGAGAGAGAGAGAGAGAGAGAGAGAGAGAGAGAGAGAGAGAGAGAGAGAGAGAGCCTCAATACAGTAACTGGGTAAGTGTGGCGCCATTATTTCCTGGTTTTGTTCCTGTTCGTTGGATAGTCTCTAACTGCAGTACTTCTGAGATATGGTGAAGAAGATGACAGAAGTTCCTGGGTGCTTCAGGTGGAGTAGTGGATTTAAAGTGGGCTGGGAACTTCAAGAGACTGGCTCATAAAGCTTCGGGCTCTCAGTCAGTCAGTCAGTCAGTCAGTCAGTCAGCGAGTGGGTGAGTGTAAGAACCCGTTACCATGATGTACGACCCTTTCGAGTGACCCGATTCTCTATGCTGCATTACTCCCTAACTGGGCAACCAGGAGTTCCTTACTACCTAACTGGGCAACCAGGAGTTCCTTACTACCTAACTGGGCAACCAGGAGTTCCTTACTACCTAACTGGGCAACCAGGAGTTCCTTACTACCTAACTGGGCAACCAGGAGTTCCCCCAGAAACAAATTCATTCCACCTTTGGTACAAACATTTGACTCAAAAAAAGTTTAAGAGACCCACAATGTCTCTGAAGATGGCCAGCTACGACAACTAACCACAAAATAATGTTTAATCGTCATGGGTAAGATAAAGAGTAAGAAGTACCATTCTCTACTTGACAGTCATGCCACTGGTTATGTTTGGAAGGCTGACCACCACTGGGCTCAAGCGGAGAGAATGCTTTCAAAATAAAATGAAAAAAAAAAATTAAGAGGAATACTGATCAAATTTATGCATATGA
The DNA here is from genome assembly GCF_036320965.1 of Panulirus ornatus. Classification (NCBI taxonomy): domain Eukaryota; kingdom Metazoa; phylum Arthropoda; class Malacostraca; order Decapoda; family Palinuridae; genus Panulirus; species Panulirus ornatus. The sequence continues at coordinate 64,083,722 of NC_092227.1, read as the reverse complement.
TTTGGGAACGTTTTTTCCTAAATGAGAGAGAGAGAGAGAGAGAGAGAGAGAGAGAGAGAGAGAGAGAGAGAGAGAGAGAGAGAGAGAGAGAGAGATTAATTCAGGTTTTCACGCCTTGGCAAAACAGAATTCCTCGAAAAATATTTTCATTTTAGGCACTCACCTGGCCTTGTCTCTCGTCTAATGAAAAAGATTTTTCTATACACAATTCTGACCATATTCTCAATTTCAGTCGAAATGAACATTTACACACACATAAACACGGGCCTCCAATAGGTTTACCTTACTGACCATGGATTTGAATCCTGGTTCAAGCAGTTGGCCCACACCCAACCTAGGCGTTTATCCTCCACTTAGGATTGGTCGATAAATGGCTCCCTGGCTTAGTGTGTGCGTGTGTGTACGTGTGTGTGTGTGTGTGTGTAGTTACCTATTTGTACTGTAAAGGGAGGGAATTTTACACTCATGGGACCCCCAGCTCTTGAAGACTCTCTACTGCCATACAACTTAAATCTATGTACGCTGTGTGTGTAATTACCATTTGGGATTACTCTTTGTGTGTCAGGGGAGCGAGTTTTCACACGTGCTGCCCCCGTGTCTTAACCTTCTACATATATACCAAGTCTTTCCTCGTAGGTATGTATGCACCACACCATGGCAGATGGGTGGGTAACAAGATGTCAATTCCTCTATCAAACACAGCGTTAACACGCCCCTCTCATCAACAATGACGCTGACGTTCAAGAGAAAGAAATGAAATACGTGAATGATCTATTCCAAAATCAACCAAGTGAAAAAAAGGAAAAAAAAAAAAATGTGAGGGCGGACATCCCTGTCTGCATCCATCACACTCTGGTCGCCTCCATCGCTTGCTCCAGCATAATGAGAGCCAAACTTTGCCCGGGAAAAAATGCGGTGGAGAGAGACCGTCCCGGCAACACAAATATCCAAGATCTTTATCACCGAAGCCGTCACTCGTATGGATCTTTCGTGATCCTGCTCAAGGGAGGCTTTGGCGAAAAATATTGCTCACGTGAGCCTTTACTGACTTTCACGTATATACGATTTGTATTTCAAATCTGCTCACTTCTAAGTAAGGTGAATCCGGCCCTCCGTGGTGTAGCGGTTAGCGTTACTGACAAGAGACGCACGCTCGGGCCGCCTGGGGAAGAGCATGTATGCAAGTTCGAAATCTAGTCGCGGCAGCCGGTCCATAGTCACCCCAAGCAGTTCAACCACTCCTTATGGGTTGATCGTTAAATTGAATACCTGAGTGAGGGCAAGGTATATATATATATATATATATATATATATATATATATATATATATATATATATATATATATATATATGATATACAAATAGAATGGCCTAGATTACTAGGGCATTCAGTTTACGATTCCGTCTCAACTTATGAATCAAGATACTCGACTGAACAGAGAGAATATTTCGGCCCTCGACAAATCCGTATGTTTACGTGAGGCTTGAACTAGCTAATGGTAGAAGTGTTGCAACACTTGGTGGCGGTGGGGAGAGTAGCCTGCGAATCTGTGCCTGACCAGCTACACGTTAGTAGGCCTAATGTTAAGAAGGAGCTGTATCGGCAACTACTAGCGACATATCCTATCAAATATTTACTGAATATGTTTATATGAATAATATATGTTATATGGGCACTTGAGACTGTCAGCTGTAGCAACTGTCCCAGCAGTGGCCGAATCCACCGTGCTGCTGCTGCTGCTGCTGTGTGTTGGTGAACACTAAGCTGGCGGGCAATATCACAAACGCCGTAGTCCTCACTATGGAGGGATACAGTCGCCTCCACCTGTTGCCTGTGAGGTGTCCATCGTGACTGGCGTGACCAAGACACTGGGTGGCCGTCAATGACTATGTTAGCTGAGGTGCAACAGTGTGTGTGTGTGTGTGTGTGTGTGTGTGTGTGTGTGTGTGTGTGTGTGTGTGTGTGCGTGTCTGTCGTGTTCCATGAGTAATGAAACTGTGAGCCTTATCTCAGGTTTGGGAACGTTGGCTGTGTGGTTCCAACCTGATGGACCAACCACAGCCAGGCATATCAACTCTCCCATAACATCAGGAGGTGATCGAAGCATTACGGAAGGCACCGGACCCATTGTGCACAGACACTTTTTTTTTTTTACCCAGTGTACATACCAGCCAATAGGAAGATTCTCTTGGTATCCGGTACAAGTCAACACACATCAGGATGGTAGCAACTCCCTTTTGCATCTGCTGTCCACATCCTGTAAACCTACAGACACACAACCTACACATTTAAATACACATACAATATATATATATATATATATATATATATATATATATATATATATATATATATATATATATATATGGCTCAAAGCGCCAAGAGGACGAAACTGCTATCCTTGAACAAGGCAGTATAAGCACGTTGCTATTACCCTAAAGCATGATAGTATTAGCCTCATGAACAAGGCTATTACCCTTGGGCACAACATTACGAGTCTTGACCACGATGCTACTACGATGATACGAGCTTGTGGTATGATGACCTGACCAATGACCCAGACACATCACATCCAAGGGTCGTGCCACGTTGCCTAAGAATCGTACCCTAACCTAGGATCGTACCGTCATGCCTAAGGGTCGTACCGTATCAACCGCGGATACTACCAGCTTGCTCAAGAGGCTAATCGCAACCACCTCGACTAAACGAGGGAGACTAGCGCACTGCACCAGCTCCTGCTATACCAGGTCAAACATAGTGCAGAACACTTTCCCTGGGTTTACTTGTAATGGCCTAACTTTTCGTCGATAAACATCAACCTGAGAGAAAGAAAAAGGAAATGAAAAATCTCTCAGAAGCATGAGTTAGGCCCGGCGAAAAAAACACAACCTCAGGAAGGTTTGGTTGGGAGTAAATCTTCAGCCAGTAAAGTCCGTGGACGTCTTTATTGCTCCTGGGAAATATTGGGCCAGCAGGGTGTAGGCCAACGGAAAAAGATAACAGAAATATATTAGTTATGGAGAGGAGGGCGCCATGGCCGAGGAACGTAGGTCGGCTGACGAGGGCAAGTGCACACACCCACATATATATATATATATATATATATATATATATATATATATATATATATATATATATATATGGTAATAAAAAGGGTATGCTTGAGAGAGAGAAGAGGGTGTATTGAAATAGTTTGGCCGTATGAAGAGAATGAGTAAGGAATGATTGACAAAGAGGATATATGTGTCAGAGGTGGAGGGAACGAGAAGTGGGAGACCAAATTGGAGGTGGAAGGATGGAGTGATAAAGATTTTCAGCGATCGGGGCCTGAACATACAGGAGGGTGAAATGCGTGCAAGAAATAGAGTGAATTGGAACGATGTGGTATACCGGGATCGACGTGTTGTCAATGGATTGAACCAGGGCATGTGAAGCGTCTGAGGTAAACCATGGAAAGTTTTGTGGGGCCTGGATGTGAGAAGGAAGCTGTGGTTTCGGTGTATTAAACATGACACCTAGAAAGCGAGTGTGAATGAACGTGGCCTCTGTAGTCTTTTCCTAGCGTTACCTCGCGCATGCGCGCTGGAGGGGGTATGCCATTTCATGTGTGGCGGGGTGGCGACGAAAATGGATGAAGGCAGCAAGTATGAATATGTACATGTGTATATATGTATATGTCTGTGTATGTATGTATATGCTGAAATGTATAGGTATGTATATGTGCATGTGTGGGCGTTTATGTACATACATGTGCATGCGGGTGGGTTGGGCCATTCCTCCGTCTGTTTCCTTGCGCTACCTCGCTAACGTGGGAGACAGCGACAAAGTATAATACATACATAATATATATATATATATATATATATATATATATATATATATATATATATATATACATATATATATTGAATCAAGATTTCAGTATTTTCTTTCTGGCAACTTCTACTCAGCGCAACGAGGATCTGCCGCCAGTACGTCTGTGTGTGGATATTCCGTGTGGACTTGCCGCACCTGGTGCCCACAATACCAGCGGCAGAACCATCGCGGCACCAACATGGCCGTTACAGTGATGGCCAGGTTCTGCCGACTGACCTGACACTCACAGATGACGATACTGCAGCCAAACTGCTCCAGTCATGTGAACCCATGAAACACTCAAGTCACTACGGTTCGACCATTTTCATTTCTCAACAGTTTTCTCTTTATATTCCTGGGAATATTTTTGAATCAATGGCAAGGGAGAATATCGTGACAGATGATGATGTTTATCGCTCGAGATGCAGTAAAGTATGATGCTGTGTCGTATATCTGCCTCGCTAAGGTGAGGAGGGAGTCGGGGCTGGGAGCATCAGACTACCTCGGGGTTGTTCTTCGTCTTTCCCAACCCACCCTGACCCGCCACGGTGCCAGCAGACTGTGGTCTAGCCACACACACACACACACACACACACACACACACACACTGTGATTGCAGACTCCCTCCCTTCAACACGACGGGTGCAGGAGACACAAGCTGTGTTTCTCTCTTCGTTAGCGTTGCAACACAAGGCGTCTGCAGGAAACCACGCCCATTCTCGACACTCCTCTGCCTTACAACACAGGGGACACGAGACGGACTGGACTAAAAGACACCCAGGCAACCTACAACCCTGACAATGCTGAGGGTAATACGCACCTGCTCTCCCTCAAGACTCCTAACTTCACAACACTAGAATAAGACCCACCCAATCCTACTTTTCAAATCACATGGGGTACCTGACGGTAAAGACGACACCAAGTGTGTGTGTGAGCCTCGGGCCCCCACCCATTCCAACAACGGGGGAATCAGATCATCAGACCAGATTCACACTACCATGTCTTCCGCCCCACCTCGCAGCAGAAGGGTACCGGGGCCAGGGTGTGGTAGCGGGTCGTCCAGCACATAACGCCCTACCTCGTTACTCCTTACTGTTAGCGCTTGCCACCGCGTCAGGCTGGTCCCGTCCCGAGGTCTCCTTTCCGGCGGTGTGCATGTGACAAATTTAAGGGATAGTCTGTGGCAGTGACTGAATTACTTCATGATGACATAATAACCTAACACAACCTGTTCGTCATCGTGAAAACACACGCAAAGCTCGAAAACCCTCAGTTGCTAATATCGGGAACGTTAGACGAGTTGGAGGCGTAAAATGGGTGCATTTGTGATGCCACAGCTTCAGACCGAACGCTTCCTAGACGAACAATATGACGTGTGTGTGTGTGTGTGTGGTTCATTGTTGTAAATGACAACAGTGCTGTTCACCCAAGACTGGCGTCACTGTCACTGTAATATGCCAACCAGTGTCACTTCACGTCACTGCCATCACATTGCAGGCGTCCAGGGTGGCTGGGTCTCCCACTGCTGCTGAAACGTTACCAGTCACTGAGGTTGGCAACCTGGTTCACTGCTACCACTGCAAACTACTGTGCTGGAAGCCTGAGTAACTGGTGTCACTACCATACACTGCTGACAGCTTGAGTCACTGGTGCAAGTGCCACTGGTGTTGGCAGGTTTGGTCAAGTTATCATTACAGAGCGTTGTTGGGAGGAGCGTGATTCACCATTTATCACTGCTACTGTTGTGTTGTTTGGCGAGGACACTGCCGCTGCAGTAACTATAGTATTCTCAGTATGGTTCACTGTGGTCACAGCCATCATGGTGTTGGGTGCCTGGATCACTTGTGTCCCTGCCACTCTACGTATGACATCATGGGTCATCACAGTGAGCAAACCTATGATTTCCGTCGTCTGAGTCACAGCTGTAACTGCCACTAGAGTAATGCAAGTTTCACTGCTTATATCGTCGTCGTCACGTAGTTAAGATATGGTAAAGGTTCGTTTCACTGCCCTATCATTAGTGCCATCATCATGGTAGAGGAGCGTTTCACTGCTCGAGCATCATTGCCGTCAAAGAGTGAGAGGAGTGTTTCACTGCTCTAACATCACTGCTAATATGGTGTGGGAGGTGCGTTTCACTGACCTCGATATCACTGCTGCCTTAATGCTCGAGCCGAGTTTTACTGATCTTACCAACGCCACTGTCTCTTGAGGCAGGTTTCACTGCCCTCACTGTCACTACCACCCACTCCCCCCTGGCACTGGTTTTCTTTAAAAGACTCCGCGTCAGCAAATGGCCTCTCCTCCTCCCCGGCATTACCAAGATGCACACCCCGACTTTTATCATCGCCCAAGGAAGCGGGACCAGACGAACCACCGAGCCCATGATGACGGCAAATGACGCCTTGGTGCCACACGTTAAGGCCAGTCATCGATTACCGGCTCGTATCTGCCCCAGATACATGGACATTACAGCCGATAATTTCGAACATCCTCCTGTAACAACAGCTTGAGTGAAGGCCTGACACACGCGTGTTATGACACCATGAAGTATGAGTAACAGTGAGCGTTACACATTGACGAGGGGCGTTCAGCACTGCGTGACATACCTGGTATACCTTAGTAACGACGTGACAGTGATCTCGCTTCGTCTGTCTTGGGAGGGGACCCTGTGTGGTGCCAGGCAACACGTTCACGAAAGACACACACACACACACACACACACACACACACCTCGATGACACCCCACCACAGGAGAGTCACACAGACATGGATCGGGTTCTTGTGCGTCTCAATTTGTTTCTCCCACATAAACCATGTTAGTTTGTGAGATCGTATCATCCAAAGAGAAAGTCATCTGTCGCTCAGAAATTGTCTCACGAGTCAAGTGACGTCTGAGACACGCAAAACCAACTCACAAATTCAGTTTCCAATATTGAGTATCCTGGAGGTGGGGTCGACATGGCCGTGGCCGCAGGCAGATAATAATGCCCCCATCAATATTCGTAATGGTCGTGACGGACTCCCACCACCCATTACACTATAGAGAGCGTCACAATTTCCCCCCTCTACGTGCCCATTACCTACATTCTCAGATAATCCATTCCTCGATCTTTCTCTTAGAGCTATATACTTTAATAGCCACGTGAAGGGCTGGAGACCAGAGTCTAGGCTTAGTGGCGGATAAGGGTAGAGGCGGGTATTGGCGTCACACACTCCCTGGCACAGCCACACCCTGCCACATGACACCGGGTCATCTGCTCGCATTATGTCAGCTATTACACTCCGCGGTGAGGCTCTCGACCACTTAAACCTGCTTTCACCATCACCGATGTTTCTCCCTCCTTTATCGTAAATCTATTTATCTTCACACACACACACACACACATATATATATATATATATATATATATATATATATATATATATATATATATATATATATTTTTTTTTTTTTTTTTTTTTCATACTATTCGCTATTTCCCGCGATAGCGAGGTAGCGTTAAGAACAGAGGACTGGGCCTTTGAGGGAATATCCTCACCTGGACCTCTTCTCTGTTCCTTCTTTTGGAAAAAAAAAAAAAAAAAAAAAAAAAACGAGAGGGGAGGATTTCCAGCCCCCCGCTCCCTATATATATATATATATATATATATATATATATATATATATATATATATATATACATATATATATATATATATATATATATATATATATATATATATATATATATATAGTGTGGAAAGGTTGACAAAGAGGAGATATGTGTTAGAAGTTTAGACGAAAAGGAGAAACGGGAAACCAAACTGGAGGTTGAAGAATGGAATAAAAAAGATTTTAAGCGATCAGGGTCTGAACATGCAAGAGGGTGTAAGGTGTGCACAGGATAGAATGAGTCAGAACGATGTGTTATACAGGGGTAGACTTATTGTCAATGGAATGAACCAGGGCATGTGAAGTGGCCGGGGGAAACAATGGAAATGTTTGCTTGGTTGTGGATAAGGGGATGTAGTTTCGAAGCATTGCACTTAACAGCTAGAGTATAGATGTGAGCGAGAGCGGCCTTTCTTCCTCTGTTCCTTGCGCTCCCTCGCTAATGCGGGAAACAACGATCTAGTATGGAAAGAGAGAGAGAGAGAGAGAGAGAGAGAGATGCATTAAAACAAAACCTTGAATACTACCATATCGTGAGGACCGAAATACGTTGCGTCAATGACTGACGCCAGGACATCCCAGCAATGGTGGGGATTATTTCCTAAAATAATCGCCAGTGGGATCTTTGGCCCGCGCCACAAATGACCCTGGTAATTTGTCTCCCCTGTCACAACACCGCTCCCACTGCGTTTCCTTTGATTACACACACACACACACACACACACACACACACACACACACACACGTGTGGAAGAGGAGGAGCCGGGACGGACGGAGGAAGATGGAAGGTGAGACGACACTGGGCTAGAGGGAGGGAGAGCGTGAGGGATAGATGGAAAGAGGATAGGAGAAAATGAAATGAGAACTTGGACGAGCAGAGAGAGAGAGAGAGAGAGAGAGAGAGAGAGAGAGAGAGAGAGAGGGGGGGGGGAGGAGGGGAGAAAGAAGTAGCCTGGATAATGGTGAGAGCAGCAGGGCATGAGGGGAGAGTTGGGAGGAGCTGGGAGAGGAGGGAGGGCAGTCAGCTGTGGAGGTGGGGAGCTGAGAGCATTACTGGTGGTGGTACTGGCCCTGAGAGGGAAGCAGGGAGGGTAGGGGAGGGGCGGGGGAGGGAGAAGGGAATAGGAAGGTAGGAAAAGAGCAGAGAGTGAAGGGAGGTAGGAAAAAAGGAGGGAAGACAAAAGAAAGGGAGGGGTAAGGAGGGATGGAAGGGATAGTAAGAGAATGAACGTAAAGACCGGAAAGAGAGAGAGAGAGAGAGAGAGAGAGAGAGAGAGAGAGAGAGAGAGAGAGAGAGAGAGAGAGAGAGAGATGCCACAAGACCAAACATTTCTTCATTCATATATTTCCTCTTTCCTTTTTCTTTTACTCTCTCTCTCTCCCTCTCTCTCTCTCTCTCTCTCTCTCTCTCTCTCTCTCTCTCTCTCTCTCTCTCTCTCTCTCTCTCTCTCTCTCCAAGCAGCTCCATTCGTCACAGACTGACATCATTTAGTCCTGTGCGTGGTTCATGATACTCAAAGGGTGTTTGCCTTTCCCACCCGCTGCCGGTCAATATTGGCCTTACGCAGAAATAACAATAATAATAATAAGAAGAAAATTTGTGATAACGGAATATTGACTATTTCATATACGAGGAGATACCTAAAAACATGAAATTAAATGAAAATAATTAAGTAACAGCATTACCGATAATCCACTGGCAGTCAACCATTTCCCTAGCATCGCAGTTCTGTATCAAAAATCAAATGTAGCCAAAACTCCCTTATCACTGCCATGCCCTTCAGCTTCACCAAGGACTCGTGTAACGTTGCCAGACAACAGTTACCCTATACTGTCCTATTGGCAAAACCACCGCCACCTTTCACTTCCGTGTTCTCAAAACGAATCCGGGTTTGATATCTCAAGACTGTAATTCAACACCTCAACGACAAACTTGAACCTCTGACCAAAACTTATAAATTTATGAGCCATCATAATCGTCCTCAGACAACTACAAAAGCTGTAAGAATACACTACCAAAACTACTAAAGTTTACTTATTCAATAAGTATGTTGCCTCAGGCATCGCCACAATGACTTATTTTTGGACCATCAGAAAGCCTAGCCTCACACACCACACGACTGGGCCCAGATACTGAAATTCTCCTCCTCCACGACGACAAAAATTCCCTAGAAGAGAGCGAGTGTGTCAGTGGCTGATGCACTAACCACCATCATCACCCAGAGTTCCACGAAGCTCCACAACATTTCCCGCCTCCAGTCCGTGGAACGGGCTCTTCAGCAGATGGACAAATAAGAAAAATGAGAAATATAAGAGAGGCAGAGCGAGATTTGGGAGCATATCATCTTGCGGTTGGCGTCTCCATATACAAGTCGCTTTTCTAAGGTTATTCACTTCCCCAGACCCAAGGGTATAATATACAAAAGATAACCGCCAACTAGAGTCACCTTGTCTCGTAACCGAAACTAGCTAGAGTGAGTGTGTCTCAGCCCACCACAGTGCACAGTAGTCATACATAACTGCCCTGAGGGAACTGTATGTATTAATAATTCAGCTGGGAATAACCAAGTATAAATTTCCCTAATGAGCTGCAACGTTAAATAAGTAATTTTCCTTTCCCTCATAGAACCCAGTGTTGTTTGTGCACAGCGGTGTATAACTCAGCTTTGGACAGTTTATATCGACTTCTAGACATATCTACTTTTGCAAGAACTCATTGACGAAGATGAGAAACAGCAGCGTACCGGTACTTGCGTCGGATGTAAGTGGAGGCCAGGGTCAGATGGGAGTGGGAGGATCCAGGCACGGAACAGAGTTCCGTGAAGGCGATGACGATGCTGAAGCATGATGTCGGACAACCTGGACGAGCAAGAGCGGCAGAGGCGCGACAACCTGAACCAGCAGTTGTGGCATATATGCGATGTAAGGCAGTACTTGGCAAGGGGTTTACGGCAACAGTCATCATCCCTGGCCTCCTAAGTGAAGGGAAAGCTGCAGCGCAAGGTAAAGACGGCAGGCACAGGCTCTATCTACGGCAAGGGAGTTACAGAAGCAGCGTTAGCAGCGGGCAGAGCGGCTGGATCAGTTTCGGCTCTATCAGGAGGAGAGACAGGTACGCCAGAGGAGAGAGTGACTGGATGGGCAAGTGGAACAGTTCGACAGATGCAGGCAGCTGGTGGACTGGCAAGTGCTGCTGCTCCACCGGCAGGAGACACAGGTGGCCTAGAACACGCAGCGGCTGCAATGTATGGAAGGTCAGATACAGGATAGAATAGTGCTTTGGCCACAAGTCGCTCACAGGTCTGGATACTCAGTTATTTTGTATAGAAATGTTGGCTTAATTCTTCGTAATATAATAAGAGTGGCAACATTCACTTTTTTTTATTCTGTGATGTTAGATAAAGTATGGAAATGGGGAAAACTGTAGGGTTAAGTAATGTAAAAGCAGTTGACACATCTTAAAACTCAAGAGAACCTAACAGAATTTAACACAGCTTCAATTACATCGACGAAATCTTCAGTACATTCTAAGAAGCGCAACTAAAAAACGCTGCCCAAAGAGGTTCTTTTTATTCCGCAGGGACCTAAGATACGTTGGCAATGAGGTGAGTGAAAGAGGAACTGAGAATGACCTTCAAAAGACGCAGTAAAGTGTCGGGGACCAGCCCGCAACGACCAGTTTCGAGAGAAAATGAAAACTTTAAGATGCTGCACTTAAGACTTTAAGTTCGTAGGGCAGTTCACTATCATCGCCTCCCCAACGAAAAACCTAACAGGGAAAGCGCAGAATCTTGAGTCAGCCACATAGAGTCAAGAATCCTTCCAGCTGAAGGACTCTCAAACGAAGTGTCCAGGTCCATGCGTTACCTGATCTCAACTTGCCACATATCCAGCACGAGGACACGAGTGAGACAGATGCCAACCAATAACAGTGATGAGAAGATATGAGAGAAAACAAGCTATAAATTTGCCACCTGGATCCTACCGGAGGATACAACAGCAGCAGCAGCATGAGCCTTACGAAAGAAAAAAATAAAGTATCCAAAGACACTACTATAAACAATGATGATAATAATAATAATAATAATAATAATAATAATAATAATAATAATAATAATAATAAGCAGGAATGGACGAACCGTGAAATCAAGACGGAGACAACTGCAAAAGCCCGCCGCCCTCGACGGAGGCCTCGGCTGTCATGGGACGGTCAATGTGTTGTGATTGTACTGTTTATGTTGTGCTGTTGTTGCGTTCTTAAATACTGCTGACGGTTTCAAGAGGTGTTGTAAATAGTGTGGACACTGTGGTAGACTAACTAACATGTCACGTGAGGGGGAGGGGGTTAGCAGTTACGCCTTCCATTGTTGGGACACCCGCCCACTGAGTATGAGCTCAGTGTGGTTGTTTGTGTTGTTAGGTCCAGCAGATGCGTAGAATTACACTGATTCACCACATTATAAGTCTCTCCTCAGATCAAGGGTATATAAAGGATTCGCGCTGACAGAAGCCGGCCAAATCATGAAGCCGATTCAGAAGTGCGTGTTTGCCCAGCAAACAGAACAGGAGCCAGCTCTTTGCCTTGAAGGGAACAGTTTTAAGGTTAGGAGGAATCTGCGAGTAATTCCCCTCATGAGACGTTATTGTTCGTACATAACCACTTTTCGTCACTGTATTGAATTCACTTCTGTTTTCATACATGGGATATGTGTCAGCTTCTGCCTGCTCACATCCTCCACAACATTCATTCAACAAGAATCCACAGCTCAAGCTGACAAAAAGCATCATAACATTACATTAAGAGGTGGTGACTCTCAAACTCGACGCTGCCTTCCCTACCTATGAGGATAATACACCATTCATGAATTCTCGCTAACTTATTCATTTCAGTGATCATTGATTAACGGCGTAGAGTCTACAAGGGTACTACAGTGCAGATGAATGTTAGTTATTACAGACTAATGACAGTACAAGTTCAGTAGGAAAAATATTACCATTGGTGTATACACCATGGAGAACCAGCGAGGGTCAAACCATGTGACTGTATGACACGCTCTGTCGACGCTACCTGTCCCTCCCTGAGGCAAACGCCACGAGGGTTGTGCTGTCCTGGCCATGGTTCACACCAGCATCAGTAAGCCCACTGGCGCTGATGCTTCCCAGCTCATGCAAACACCAGCCAGCAACCGTTCTTGTCAGAGGATCACTAGACCTTAGTCTTGCACGGGTCCTTGTTTTTAGATGGTCCTACGTCCATTACCTCCCCCCCCCCCCCCACACACACACACACACACACACACACATACACACCAGCGATGGAAACCACGCAAGCTGGAGACACTGGGACCCCTGGACCAACTGTGGAAGTCTACCGATTTTGGACAAGTTACGATAACTCTGCTTCTGTAAATGATCTGCTACATCTAAGGAAAGTGTTCACGTGTAAACTGGTCTGTTTAGTGTGATTTAAGATTCCAAGGTGCTGAGGGCAATAGCAAGATCATTACATTTAACCAATCCAGTAGTTAATCATGACTGGCTACACACTTGGTGAACTACAGCTGGTGGCAGTTTAAGTGACCACCACCACCACCAGTGACACATGCCAACACTGGTGGTGGCAGGTATAATGGCAATCACCAGTGACACATGCCAACACTGGTGGTCAGCTAACACTGATGGCAGGTATAGCGGCCAACACCAATTACTCACGCTAACCCTGGCAAGCTGACACTGGCACTTCAAACTCCCCAGTATATCAACTGTCAAACCAACGGTGCACCAGACTAATCTCCCCTCGCTTGGCTCACATCAGGGGGTCACGGTATGGGGTACGCACGAAGCATTAACCTGGTCACCGTTTGCTGTGGCTGAAGTATTAACTACTCGGGGAAATGTTATGCATTAGGCATAAAGTATCACCGCTCTCAAGTACGGTCAGAGATGGAAGGTGACAACGTTCTAATGACTTCGTAATACACGTAATTATCACGCAATGCATCCACTAATCTACAGTGTCCATGAACCAAATATTCTGTGCATCCACAGCAAGTTCCCCCCTGCACAGAGCCAGACCACAACAAGACCAATGATAAAGAAATCACTACAAAACGTCGCTTTCTTCACTACCCAATACACAACGGCTGGGCAGAGTGTCAGATAACACGAGTACATGGGAAGGGATAACTCGAAGCTGAAAGGGTTTGGGTTTATTTGCACGAGACATCATGTATGGCGTACAGACCATGATGATGTCATGTAGTTTGAAGTTTCATGGCATTATATATATATATATATATATATATATATATATATATATATATATATATATATATATATATATATATATATATATCTGTTTCCCATTTTAGAAAGTTAATAAAAGGAGGGGAGGATTTCCGGCCCCCCGCTCCCGTCCCCTCTAGTCGCTTTCTACGACACGCGAGGAATACGTGGGAAGTATTCTTTCACCCCTATCCCCAGGGATAATATACATATATATATATACATATACACACACACACACATACACACACATACGCACATACACACACACACACACATACATATATATACATATGAAAAATGTAAGAAACAATTTAGAAAACAAACTTTTAGCTTGAAATGAATGAAAAAAATGAATGTCACATAATGGTTCAACCTCTGGCTATGGAAAAGGAAATGTACAATCTATTCACACAAACGTCAATAGCAGTTCTCATCAATTTCACCACTGTATCAATAAGCTTCAATGTCTAAGCTACATTTTTCTCCAACTTCACTATTTTCTTGTCAAAAACACCATGCATGAAAACTATCGCTCCAGTAACACAACTATAAACCATGGAAAGCTGTGTAGGTATGTATATTTGCGTGTGTGGACGTGTGTATGTACATGTGTATGGGGGGGGGGGTTGGGCCATTTCTTTCGTCTGTTTCCTTGCGCTACCTCGCAAACGCGGGAGACAGCGACAAAGTATAAAAAAAAAAAAAAAAAAAAAAAAAAAAAAAAAATATATATATATATATATATATATATATATATATATATATATATATATATATATATATTTGAACAAACATGGATTAAGGCATCTGTGAAACCTGACAAGATTACTTGACTGCCTGCAAAGACAAAAACTCACCCTCAAAAAAAAAAGAAAAAAAAATCGCTAGCAAATACTGTAAAATATATTCGCTCTATAAATGCAGGTCAGTAAAGTGATGCTCAGAGCCGCCAAAACCCCTTTCTACGTCGCAAAATTAAACTGCACGCGCTGCAAAACTAAATGCAAACTTTTACTTTTTCACAATAAAGTTTTGATTCTCGCACATTTGCGTTCCACAAGAGGAGAGTCGCTGAAGGTCCTCCTGTCCTGTGTCCTATGATCCTCCAGGACGTAATCAAATGCATTCCTTCGCAGAACTGGAAGCAATTCGATCCTGATATATCCCAGTATGTAGGCCAACTCACTGCCCTCTATCTAATATTCTAGTTCAGTAATCTTGACCTCAGCAGTCACCACATGACCTTTGACCTCAGCAGACCCCGAATGACCTTTGACCTCAGCAGTCTCCATATACCGCTCTTGACATCACTAGTCTCCAAATCATACTTGACCTCAGCAGACCCAACATGACCCGTGACCCCAGCAGTCTTCACATGACCCTCGACCTCAGCCATCTTCATATCACACCCTAACTTCTGCAGTGCCCAAATAACCCACTGGACTTGAGAGCCTCTTCATAACATGTAACGTCAGCGGTCTCCACGTTACCTTTGACCTCATCATTCTCTATATTGCTCATAAGCTCAGTGTCTCTATATCGCTCCTGAGACCCAGCCAGTCTACATATTACTCCACATTGCCACACAATCTCCGCGATGACCCTTGACCTGGAGCTACGTAGGTCACACTCCAGATGAAGAACCACTTCTTAGATGCTTTATGAAATATGAGCCAAATTTCCCCTTTTTCCCGCTTGTGACATTTACTTTTTTTTTTTCTCTCTCTCTCTCTCTTTTGCACCAAAATGGCAAAAAAAGTCATACCCAGGTCATGCCTTTGCGTAGGACACTACAGGAAGTTTATTAATGTTTTTCCTTTTTCTATTTTTCCCCGGGCGTCCATAAAAGCAAAATATTCACACGTAAAGGAATGCGTCCCGAGTTTTAAATAATAATCGTAAGATACTGGGATGGGAAGCACCCGCGTGAAAGTTTAAGCAACTCGTGTTGAAGTTGGGGCCCAAACTTGTGTCGCCCGGAGCGTGGAGACAGGAACCTCTTTAGTGCAGGACTTGGGAGTTGACCGTCTTCATACTGAGGGTGGTCTGAGGCAGAGTGTGGTGTGGGAGGCGGGAGGAGGAGGAGGAGGAGGAGGAGGAGGATGGAGTGGAAGGAGGTAGGAGGAGTTAAGTGAGGTAAAAACAGTTAAAAAGAAGGTGCGGCCAGAGGTGAGAGAGAGAGAGAGAGAGAGAGAGAGAGAGAGAGAGAGAGAGAGAGAGAGAGAGAGAGAGAGAGAGAGAGAGAGTGTTCACAAGAGGAAGGTGCAAGATCAAGATCAAGAGAGTACCTGCCTCGACCAATGACCCAAGTTTGCCTGAAGGTGGTGTGTAGCGCAGCGCTCACCGCGTTACCGAGCGCGAATCGCAATACTTTTGTCATCTACACCTGCTCAACTCCCCACACTTGTCTACCCTTGGCTGATCCGCCACTCGCTTCCACCACACGTCCAGTTTTTTTTTTTTACTTTCTTCCTCCCTCTCTCTCAACGTCGCATTTCTCACCCCGCTCACATTTCTAATCTCGTTGCGGAAGACAGAGAGGAGTCTATCTATCTTCCTTCCTTCGCGGGTTTTCTCATATATTTGTTCTGTTACTTTCTCATAAATTACCTGGATTATTGGTAGATCTAATAACTTCCAATATACAAGGCTTTTATTCTGAAACATTTTCTTTCAAGCTTTCTTTTATCTTTTTTTGCCGTACATTAACAATCATTTAATGATTTCCTTTTTCCTAACTAAACAATTCTAGATTTTTTGTCATCATTCATGGTAGTCTGTGGGGCTCCATAAACATGGCTTTACAAGCAAACTGTTTCTGAACTCTTTCCAGCTTACTTATTTCCGTTTGTTCGGTCGCTGACCATTCAACACGTCAGTATACAAGGAAGTATACCATATAACACAGCAGTATACCATACAACACGATCGTATATCACACAACACAGTATACCACACCACACGGTGGTATACAGTGAGTATTTTCATCATCAACCTCTTTCCTCACATCGTTAAAGTTTATAATACCACGCAGCTTGAGAGTAAAATGTTTTCTGTATGTTCTCTGGGCTTGTGTCTGTCGCTCATGATGACGACTCCTGAACCTTCGACATCTGCTTCTCTCTCTCTCTCTCTCTCTCTCTCTCTCTCTCTCTCTCTCTCTCTCTCTCTCTCTCTCTCCTCCGTCGAGCTGCACTGTCATTTGTTTCATGGCTTATTTTCAAACACTTCATTCCCTGAATACCACTGAATCTGCCAAAAATTTTAAATCATGTTCATGTATTCTCTGATACGTTCCTGTCGTTTTGCGAACTAGGGTGTCATTGTGGAAACATGCGACTACACTCTCTTTCAATTCATTGTCTATGTCGGAAAACAAAAAAAAAAACTAATGACAACACATGGCAGCTATGGTGAGAGGAGTCTGGTTTACTGACCTCAGGAAAAATGCATCTAAAAACTTATAAGATTTGTCTGTAATACAGACACTGAGTCTTCCTCAAAGTCTTCTCATTATTTGCACAAGGTTGGTCTGGCCACCTTCCAGCGGATGAAACTCTGAGTGTGACTTACACATGCCTAGCTGCTTTTACCACATTAACGAGACAGCACCTGGAACGAACGAGCAATGACCTCCAATGCACACGATCTACTCTGTACCTGTCATTCATTATGCACTGAAACCCCGTAGTATACACGATCCAAGGCCATGCCCCGTAGACCAATCCATGGTTTACCTCGACCGCTTCATACGCCCTTACTGCTAGATCATTTGATCATCTATACCTTGCAAAGAAATAAATTCGTCCAAGGACTGAGCCTTGTGGTACTTTGCTAGTTGCTATATTCTAGAAGTTGAGTTTTCGCTAGTTTCTATATTCTAGAAGTAGGGTATTTCTCTATATGTTGCTGTCTGTTCTTAATAAGCCAATATCTTCGCAGATGCATTAGTCAGTGCCAATAACATGAGCTTTAATCATATTCAGTAACGTAAGTGGAACTCAGTCAGCCTTTTGGTTATCAGATGCTATTTATCATATCAGTGATAATATACAACAACGGAAAAATCAGTAAATTGGCAAGACACTGTTCACTGCTCCAAAACCCAACCGTTACTGCTTTCATAATTTTCAAGATATAAGTAAACTTATCCCATATATATATATATATATATATATATATATATATATATATATATATATATATATATATATATATATATATATACACACACACAAACACTTCCTGTGTACGGCTGTTAAGCGAACGATAATCTGGTGCACAATTGTCATCACAAATGTAGGGCCCACATTGTTGACCTTGCCGTCGAAGGTGCTCCTTCCCCTCCAACAATAATGTATTGAATATTCAAAACGGCCGAGAAGCAATTTCACGACTTACCTCGGCACCCGAGGCGACAGGTCATCTGCAGCGTCTGCTGCCTCAATGGGATTTAACTTCGTGTACAGAATGGTCTCCTCCTGCATCCCACTCTCTCAATACCAGCTTGTCTTTGCCGAGCACCTGAGGAAATATTCTGCAGCTCGTGTCACGTTTCTGGGGGAGGTTTTCTACTGCATACACCAAAGACAACCAACCATTCGCTTAGTACCTCTACCTTAACTCTGTCGACGTAAATGAGGACCCGACTTACCCACCCATCACTGATCCTATATAGGGGTCCTGTGCACAGTTTCTTCTTCTTAAGTATCTATGAAATTCCATTTTGGTTACTCGACGTTATTTATCACTTCATGTTTAGAATTTCGCTTGTGAAGTCTCACTTTATTCCTAGAGTTTCTCTGAAGAATACTGTCAACAGATGGTCTTGCGAAGCATTCTACTTCACTCGTTATCCATCATTTCTACAAAGTCTTGTACCAATGCATCTACCTTTCTGATTTCCAATTACATATTTCATCAAAATCAGCTTTTCCAGTTTCAGACCTCCGTTTTCCATTCACTATTAAGTCTGCGATACACGGTCCTCGTTACAAATCTGGTGATGAGCAAATTTCACTTTTCTCACCTACCTCACAAGGTAAAAATTTATTTCGTCAGTGAACACAAGGTCTAAGATGTTGATGCCTCTACTTGGCTGATCCACAACCTAATCGATCCCTCTGCTTCGCTAATCTACAACTTAATGACAAAGAATCGTGTAAGCCAGTTAACTCCTTTCATGGATGAGATATTCTGTTTCCAATTTTCAGGTCTCTTGTAAAAATTCTAATAACTATTTCTTTATACATCTTACTAAAGGAAACATCGCGTTTGGTCAGCATACAGTGTACATCTTTCTGCTACACACAATCTTGATTCCTAGCTATAAGAAATCATGGTATTTATTTGCCTTTACTGTCAGTTCCAAATATTTTTCTCTGCATACTTGTTCGTCGTATCCCGCGTCAGCGAGGTAGCATCAGGAACAGACGAAGAAAGGCCGCATCTGCTCACATCCATTCTCTAGCTGTCACGTGCAATTCCCCGAAACCACAGCTCCCTATCCGAAACCAGGCCCCACAGACATTTCCATGGTTTACCCGGACTGCTTCATATACTCTGGTTAGGTCCACTGAAAAGAATATATCTTTTTATTTCGTTCTTGTATAGTAAAAGAAAAAAATAATTTCTATGGAACATGTCGTTGCCTCGATTGTTTTACTCAGAGTTTAGACTTTCAGCTCCACCAGAAAAAAAAAATGCATTTATCCTCCACTTCTATACCAAGATCATATCCAGGTTATCAACATTAACACAGATGTTAAGTTCATCGTTAATTCAACCTGATAATTCTCGAATCTACACAGAGTTCCCAATATTTTTTCCCTCCCATGACTTCTATCTTTCGCTGTGTTACCTAAATCCTTCCCACCTGTCTTGACTCGGAGGCACGTCTGACAAAATTTCACTATGGCAACATCCAATACCTCGTTTCTGACCTGAGGGATCCTGTCTTCTGTGATCTGACCAGATATGACACGCCACCTACCACAACGGCCTGAACCTCAGCAGCTCCATCATTCTCACTTTCCCTCCCATAACTTGTTTACATTTCTTAATGTTGCTCTTTTGTTCTCTGCCTAAATCTACCGCATCAACTGCTCTCAGGCACATTACATCCCCGGCACATAAGCCTCCGTCCTTGTAGCATTCCTCCCAGTGATCAACAACGTAATATTTTTCTCCTTATGATACATTTATTCTCACCCCGTTGTTGAAATATAAGATTTTTTGGCTAACTGGTGCTATGCATCTCTGAGGGTAAACCCGTACGTTATTAATCTTACGTTATCATCCTTGAATTCTCGCATTAGTCCCTCGTGCCGGCGCATTAATTCCTCAGACCCAACCATTAGCAAAATTGCTAGTGCCTCCAGCGTGGACCATGGAAAAAGCATCTTTTGGCACGTTCCTGGCAATATAAGTGTCCAGAATGTTTCCACTCTAGTTCTAAGGCAGCGGCCCCATGCTCTTTTACACCTCACGGTCCTTTATAGAAATCTATATCTGTTATCTCCTAATAGATTCACATGCGATGATTATACCAGATTCCTTTGGAGCCTTATCTAATACCTTAAAACTATTAAAAGCTCTGACAATCGCATGTTCAGGGAAGTTAACCTTGACCCTATTTCCTACTTTTTCTTCTTGATACTCTCCTCAACCCGTATCAACTTAGTTTTTCTGATTTTAAAATCTTACAAATGATACAAATACAAAAAGGAAAGCAGACAGCAACAGATCACTAGGTCCTTTCGAGGTTCTTCGTGGTAGCGGATGATGTCACAAACTCACAAATTTATGCAGTTTAGTGCAGAATGGCTGACAGACTATTCAAAGAAATAAAATAAAAAAGAAAAAATCTAAATCTATGTGACTAAGATAGGATTAATAATATCAGTCGTGGTCTTGATGCTTTAAGCTTACTCTTAAACGTATCTACGGTAATGGTTTCAACCAGTCTCGCTGGTTTTTATCATTCCATACGTTAACAATCCTGTTGAAGAAAATGTACCTCGTCTCAATCGAGGTAAATGTTGGCCCAAGCGTTAGGCCCATCACTACAAGTGAAATCTGGTGAATTAAACCTTAAGTACCTTGTCAGATCGAGGCAATCGAAGACTAAAAATGTTAAATACCAAGACGAGATTCTTCTCTTTTCTCAGCAAAGTCATGTAGTCGGCTCTCATAGAATTTGTTTCTCATTCCGGGAATCATCTCCGCAGATGTCTAAGTCTCTTTTCAAACTGGCTGACCAAAACTGAACACAGTATTCAAGATGGAGGACGTACCAACGAATCACAAAGCTCAAAGATAATTTCTATACAATTAGATTAGAAAATCATGCCTACGAATCTTTAATTTGGCTCGCGCTGTATTACTACTACTGAGCACTGCTCACTTGTCTTAAAGTCTCCAGAGATTAGCATTACACCCGTCTTTTTCCTCATGTACGTTGCTGTAGCTTGCCCTGCCCTCTATCGGATTTCACTCCAAATAGGTAAATTCATGCTCTTACCGACATCAAAATTCATCTAGCAACAGTGAGCCCAGTCCATCGGTTTTTCGGTCAGTTTGATGCAACAAAGATTCATTTTCTTAAAGTACTTTATTTCCCAGCTTCGTAGGTAGCGTCTGCAGATTTCCAAGCCTTACAATACATCCTATCATCAATATTACTGATATTTACATACATACATATTATATATATATATATATATATATATATATATATATATATATATATATATATATATATATATATATATATATATGAGAAAGAGAACCGGTGTCACGACTGATTCCTGTGGCACATCACTTGTTACTTGTAACCAACCTGAGGCTCGACCATTAACCATTAGTTTCTGTTCGAGGTTAGTCCAGCACCGAGGTACAACCCACAACTGAATTAACTTTTGCTCGCAACCTCTGATGCGGAACTTCATCGACTGCGTTTTGGAAAACATCGATAGACGGAATAAACTACTCTACCGGCAAACAAACATATGATGAAAAACTAACCATATATGAAATAAACAGAAGCAACGTGAGACTTAACAGAAAAAGGGCTTGGAATTATAACCCTGTGCAGTAATGGTGCAGTAAACGAATATGGATAGTTCGATGACAAAGCAGTAAATGCAATTACTGATAATAAAGTATGACAATAAAAAGATGTACATGCGGGGCCTCACCTGAGTAAAATTCCCTCCACTCATGCAAGAACAGGCCTCCACCTTGGTTTTCCTTGCGTCCAAGAATCTGTGTAGATGTGAGTGTAATGTTGTGGAGTTTGGGTTCGTGTGTGTACCTGCACGTGTATATGATTCCACGTGCACGTCTTTTCATGCGCGTATGGGTCCGCGCATGTCTGTTTCTGTACGCACGTCTCTCTCTGTACGTGCGCACGCGTCCGCGTGTGTGTTTTTCCACGCGACGAAGTATTTTGTGCGTGTGTTTCTACATACTGACCTGTGTCCCTATTTCTGGTTATGGGGAGGGAACTTTATGCTCCTGAGGGATCATTTCCTTCTCTTTTACTTATACCAATAAAGTCTGATGTATCTTCCAATGCTAACTGCAGTTACTGCACCTCTGTGTAGCATATCACCCATATTTTTCTACTGCGTCGCAGTAGATATACTCACTAACGCGTCTTAAGATCCCCCCCCTTTTTTTTTTTGGCTTCGTTTCTTGCGTCCTTTTGCTTTACATGATCCCTCCTCCTCCGGCACACTGGTGATGTTAATAACAAGGGGAAATCCTTTTCCAGTGGCTCCCGACGCGGACTGTACATAAAACGTCCTTGATAGAACCCTAATCCAATAAGGTGAGAAATCTACTCACGACGTCAACATATTCGACTTAGTGTCGACCACAAATGAGGTTCACGTTAATAACGTCTACGTTGGGAGAAGTGTGTGAAGTGATTATCGAAAACTTACTGCTAAAATGACTTGCAACGCTGCAGGTAATATAAAGTGACAGTCGCAAAAAATTATTAGATTTCAGACCTACAAATTACGGCAAACGGTGACTTGATACAAGACAACGTAGCCATGATAAAAATATCAGTTTTGCATCTGTGTTTACTATCGAAGACACGACTCATGTCCCGGTTCCAGTTTCAATGACACGAGAGAAGAATGTTCTGCTACTGACGTCAAATTAGAAAAATATAACAACAATAAACTAAGACCTTGACTTCTCTCTTCAATATCACTTGCGTCAGGAAATTTCCAGAGGAATGGAAATTGGTCATTGTGATTCCTAAACTTACGTTTCAACTAGCTTAATGTGTGGAGATGGAAAACTTTAAAGGAAATCATCATTTGAGACGAAATTGGAAAGCAAAAGGAAGACCAACCACCATTCAGTAAACGATCCTCAACGTGGTTTTCGACGAGATCGTTCATGTCTGAGAAATTTGTTTGGTCACTTATGATCAACAAGCATGATGAAAACAAAGCAGCTGAAATCATTAATTTACTCATATTCAAAAAAGCTTTCTATAAAGTTCCTCATCAAAGATTACTTGCAAAGTCGCCATATGGTATTAATGGGGTTGTACTTCAATGGTTAGGAAACTGGTTTACTGGCCGTAAACGAAGGGACGTGGTTAAAGACCAAACCTCAAAATGGTTAGACACGACATGTGGTGTGCCACAAGGATCTGTCTTGAGACCGGTTCTCTTTCTCATATACATACTACCGAGAATGATAATGAGATGCATTCTGTAAGATATCAAAGTTCGCAACTGCTACTCAGCTACGAAATGACCTATAACTGAACTTAAATGACTACTTAAAACTGACTTTGACAAACTCAATTACTGGGCCCATAAGAGGCATATAAATTTTTGAATCGGTATATAATATATATATATATATATATATATATATATATATATATATATATATATATATATATATATATATATGAAAGCAAAAGTTAAATGTGAGCTACGGTATGAATGATTGCTGTTGAATCATAACATATGAATGAGGAAAAAGACGTAGGCATTATGGCGACCTACAGCAAAACAGTGCAGAGAAGCAGTAAAAACAGTGAACAAGATTCTTGAATTCGTGGGTAGAACTTTCAAACATAAGTCTCGGGAAATCACCCTCATGCGTTCAGTTTTGTTTTGGTCACAACTTGAAAAAAGTCAAAGAAAATGGAAGGAGTACAGTGTCGAGCTACGACTATGATTCCCGGGTTGAGAAACAAATGGAATCATTTCCCTGTTGGAGTGGTTGAAAACGGCACATTATAGATACGTTTGAAAATATTCTTTATATCTGTTTCGCTACAAGTCCACGACCAACATTTCAAACACCTCTTTTAAGTCACAAATACTGTTTGCAGGTTTTCACTCTTAATAATCTTTATGACTTTCTCCTTTTCCCACACTGTCAGTTTCTGATACCTTCCACCGTGATAGACAGCCTGGAAGGGGTCTTATGGTCTGTTGTCATCTGAAGTGTTTTGTTTTCCGTCTGGGAACTCCCTCGTGGTTATTATGTCCCCCCCTTAACCTCGCTTTTGCCACTGAGTGGGGACGAAACAGTCCCTCCTCTCATAACTCATTCACCAAGTCGTAGACACATTTCATATGAAATTTCAAAGGTAAATCTCGCCACCTTTCCCACTGAAAAAAAAATATAATCTTTGGTGAAGCTTGGGATCTTTCATGCGTCGAACAGATATTCCTGATATTATATTTTGGAAATAATCACTCCCAAAGCACATCCAATTTTCTTTAGTGTCACTCAAGTCATTTACATCCCTGATCAGAGACGTAACCTTTATCATTATGTCTTCCCGTAGACGGCTAAAAAAAGGCAGAATCCCGGATCTGTGTCTCGAAGGGAAGTTCCATAACAGACTTCACCGAGCACAGACAAAACAGCTGACGCTCAGGCAGAAGCACTGACCCCCACACACCTGACCTGAGCTGACCATACCGCTTGTTATCTATGTCAGACGGAGGCACGATAACTGTTACCAACAGGAGTGGATGATAAAACTCTCCTGACATACGAAGAGCAGCAGCCGATGGACAACAAAGAATGAGAGAAGATAAAGGATGGAGAAGCGAAGGCGAGTGTATTAAGATAAAGGGAGATGCAAATAATAACATAAGGAGGCAAGATGAAGGACGGGGCGTTTACCAATCAGGAGAGAGAGAGAGAGAGAGAGAGAGAGAGAGAGAGAGAGAGAGAGAGAGAGAGAGAGAGAGGAGGGGGGGGATGATGCTAAGTGGAGCACATGAGGAAGAGAAGGCACAAATTGAAATCATATAAGAACAATGAGAGGGGCGACAATGCACGTAAAAATCATAATGAGAAGAGTAAACGGAGACAACCAAGTATCCAAAAGAGAGAAAGAGAACTAAAAGGGAAGAAATTGAGGAAATCAAAATCATGTAAACAAGAAACAGAATGGAATGAGACGAGAATTATAAACAAGCACGGGCAGAGAAGGCAAAAAATGAATGAAGAAATAAGTTCAAATTGAACTACCAAGTTTATTAAGCGCTTCTAAATTTTAGCTCAAACTCCTCCTTCAGCGTAGCTGCCACACTCATAAACAATGCTATAATGAGAGATTCATCATCCACTCTACTTGCCTTCTAAGTTATTCAGACACTGCCATCTTCGCTGTAACTAAGTCTGTCTCATAAGCCTATAACACTTAGATTCTACTCCCATCTTCTCAGCTGCACTACACAGATGTGTTGACAGCTTCACTCAGCTCTCCAGGAACACGTGCCACCTGCACCTGGCGCTGTCTCGTGCAAACACACACACACACACACACACACACACACACACACACACACACACACATCACCCAACATAGTCAGTCCTCTAACCCTGCTCTTACAGCTCTCAAGTATCTCTAAACGAACCCTGTACTGCCATCTCGTTGCTAAATCTACTCCAGCAGGAAAACCACAGGGGAAAAAATAATCAAATGCCACAGAAATGACAAGAACAAAAGGGGATACAAAAAGTCCACTTGTGATCTATTTTTCTGTTATTCAACGTCTTTCCATAGTCTTAAGAATCATCACATCCCTGACCAACATCTTCTACCTCTATCATATTGAGGCACCTCCTCCTCCCACACTACAGCTGCTTCCATGACCAGTAATACAACGGCAGACAGACTCAGTCCATCACCTACAACCTGTCTGAATGCTGATATTCCCGCCCAGTCAGAGCCGTTCACACTCCGACTGATCATGACTGTGCCTTTCATTTTCTATTCCTTGCACTCCCCGTCTGCTGAGCTGCATGCATTCGCATCTTTCCTTCGACTTTTTTCTTTTTCTAGTTTAGTTTTAAACCATGTTCATATCGTCTGGGAACACGACTTTCGTTTCTGTTTTCGATCATCATGGGAAGTAACGCGAGCCTCAATAAAGATCGTACATGACGCGAGCCTCAATAAAGATCGTACATGACGCGAGCCTCAATAAAGATCGTATACAGTGGGTCCTACTTGAACCAGTCATCATTCCCGAGATCACCGACCACAACCACTGCAGGTGAACCACCTCCTCCTCCTCCTCCAGCAGGGGGCCGATGCGGCACCCATCCCACACCCTGACCCAACCCAACGAGTCACTGAACCTGATTCTTGTGTCTCGACCACTCACGGTAAACACAACCGGGTGCAGAACTCTGCCAAGTGGAAGTCGCCACTCCAGTACCACACTTTAATCAAGTCAGTCATAAAATCTAAGGTACATCGATGTTCCATTCCTTAAAAAAACAAAAAAATAGATATTTTAAAGACTAACATAAAGCCTGTTAATGCTTCGAACTAACGAGAGTGGTTGGAAGATCTGATTCGATATAATCAGAGAGAGAGAGAGAGAGAGAGAGAGAGAGAGAGAGAGAGAGAGAGAGAGAGAGCAAATGGGCTTGATAAGTTTTCAACTCCCAAGTTCGCTAACTACGGATGTGAAAAACGAGAACCTTTTCAAACCAACAACTTCTTACCATAAGGAAATTTTTTTTTTTTTCTTTTCCTTTCTGCCGCGGAAACTTAATGTGAGTACCCATCCCCCGCTTCAGCATGTCTGGACCACACAGCACCAGCTGACCTGACTGTCACACACCACCACCACTCCTCCTCCTCCTCAAGGGGGTCACTTTAACCACCATGAGAGTCATCAAACCGGAGTTGACATCACCACACGGTCCAACCAGTGAACACCACCATCACCCAACTACCAAACCTGGGGGTAACATTACCATGACCCAAGTGACGGTCATGGCATAACACTATCATGACCCATGGAAAGAGTCTGGGATAACACTATCCTTACCCAAGGAAAGAGATCTTGGGATAACACTATCATGACCCGAGAGCCAGACTGAAGAATCAGACAGATAAACATCAGAAATCACATCCACTTCCTGTATCAACTTAAATGTTGGTGCCGTCCACTTTACCTTGGGGAGGAAGGGTTGTTCTAGTTGTCCAGAAATGGACCATTTTGTGAAAAGGGGAAAAAGAAAATAATGATATCGAACTTCCACGGAAAGAATGAGATTAAAATCCAGTGAGAGTCGTTCGCGCCGGCTTTCTAACCCGTCTGCCTTGGGGGTCCGACATGAGCACCACTTCACAGTGTTTCAAGATTTCTAAACGTTTTTAACATTTTTTTTTCGAAATGGCCGTCATTATTGACGATCATTTTGGGTTGGTCTTGTAATGTTGCTGATGGAACATGAATGTGAAAAATGTTGATGGTTAATGAATGCGAGAATTGTTGATGGGGCATGAATGTGAAAAAAAAAAAATAGGAATTCCACTGGAATTTGAGTAGCAGTTGGCTTGCTCCTGTTTCATTTGCGGCGTCTCGTTTTCCCGTGCTTTGGGTTTCACTCGAGAAAATGTCAAGAACTTGGCACCGCTCATCATCGCTTCAGATTTTTTCAAAATTGCAAAATTTATGTAAATGTCACTATCAAATGTCTTACAGGTCAGGGAAGTCTGTGACAAAATCACATCAATTTCTTTGTTGGTAAATGGCATTAAATGGGGATCACAACCCGCTACTACGGTTGATCTATTTACAGTGTAAATGTCAAATAAATAGTTTAGGAGCGACGCCATTTAAGGAACGTTTTCTTAACCCTGTAAAACGATTCCTCGCGGAGTTTTTGCACTGTGTCGCTGGTCCTTCGTCCATCTCAGCAAGGCCAGCAGACGCGCGCCAAAGACGAGCTTTGCCGCCACGGTTCCTTCACATTTACACCACCAGCAGCACAGCACAGTGCTGGGCTGGTGACGCTACGCTAGCAGAGACTGGGTCATGCTGAGAGAGAGAGAGAGAGAGAGAGAGAGAGAGAGAGAGAGAGAGAGAGAGAGAGAGAGAGAGAGAGAGAGAGAGAGAGAGAGAGAAACTTGACAACTATCTAACACATCTTCCTGGAACACCTGAGGGACACCACTACCCAAGGATCAATACAGGGCTGAGTCGTAACCACCTCCTCCTCC
This sequence comes from Panulirus ornatus, assembly GCF_036320965.1. Taxonomy (NCBI): domain Eukaryota; kingdom Metazoa; phylum Arthropoda; class Malacostraca; order Decapoda; family Palinuridae; genus Panulirus; species Panulirus ornatus. Next base: position 64,055,399 of record NC_092227.1, on the reverse strand, counting down.
ACCACGTGAAGGATCAAGGCTCCAGGATCATGCCATCAGCACCAGAGGATCAACCCAAGACGGACGAGGACATTATGGTACGTTCGAGGACCCACGCTGCACATTAACCTCAACTCGTCGTCAGTGACATCAAAGTTAGGAGGCATGACCAAAGACCAGCCCAGGCTGCCTCAAGACCACATAAAACAACGGGTATCAAATAAGAAAACCAATTCATCGGCTTCAATGACGTGATAAGCGGTGTACCACAAGGCACTGTCCTAGGTCCTCCACTTCTCATTATCTGTAATTCTATACCAGGGAAGTGGAGACAACAGTACGATTTCAGAGCTTGCCCATGACACGAAATCAGAAAATGCACACCACCTCTGAGATTCAAAAAAAAAAAAAAAGAAAAAGAAAAAAGGGTAGACTGCCTTCGAGATATACCTGAAATTGAGACAAACTGATTGAGTGGGCAGAGACATTGCTAATAGACTTCACTGGAGATAAACTCAAAGCCACGCATTTTGGCGGGAGAAATATATTAATCACAAATTCAATTTAAAGACGTTCAGATAACCATTACTACAGGTTAATGATGAAAAAGACCTTGAAATGATTATCAGTGATGACCAAAAATACGAGAAAATGCTTAGTTGCTGTAGAAAAAAAATCTAAATTTCACAGGTAAAATTTTGAACCATAAGACGAAGGATACAACACTCAAGTTTTTCACACCGCGCTGATCAATCTTCATTTATGAAGAAGGACTTGGAAATCTATAAACACAATCCTGACAAAAAACGGATTCCGAGATATAATACAAGTTCTCAAACCGCTGCATAATTTCGACAATACAACAAAGAAAAATAAAGAATCAAGGACCAAAAGTAATGGTATGAAATTGAAAGAATGGCGAAGCAAAAATAATACATGAGCAAGAGTTTTTTTTTTCATCAGCCAGAGAGTTGCAAAATATTGGAATAAATTAAGGACTGGAATGAATTAAGTGGTGGAATAAATCAAGTGATGTCAATGCAAAAACTACCAATACCTGACCATTAGGGACTGCCAGCACCCTAATTCAGTAGCCTTATTTCTAAACACCGTCAACACTTTATCATCCTAAGTTACGTGGCCAGGATGATGTTGAGCACTTGTAGATTATACGATTGTGGCAAATGGGCTAAAAATTACCCAGAAAAAATCAAGTTGGACACCTTCAGAAATGGAGGAGGTGTGAGGGGTGTCTGACCCAGATATAATACATCGTCGCTACGGGTTACTCGGCAAGAGGCAGAGGGTGAGGAGAGGAACACGGCTTTGTGTGATATAAGGACAAGTAGGATGATAAGATGAATAGCAAGTGGCATGAGATGGAGAGTGGAGTAAAGTAGGAAGAGGTGGTGAGTGGAGTAAAGGAGCAGGTGGTGGTGAGAGTGGAGTACAGGAGCAGGTGGTGGTGAGAGTGGAGTACAGGAGCAGGTGGTGGTGAGATTGGAGTATAATAAGAGGTGGTGAGAGTGGAATGAAGGGGCAAGAGGTGGTGAGAGTGGAATAAAAGAGGAACAGGTGACGAGAGTGGAATAAAGGAGCAAGAGATGGTGATAATGGAAAAAAAAGGAGCAACAGGTGGTGGAAGTGGAATTAAGCAATCTTTCGGGGAACAGAAAATAAGTTAGCGATATTACTCTAGGTACAGCGTGAAAATTATTCAAGCTAAGAGACTGGCAAATAAGAAAGAAGTAAAGATACTGCGACATGGAATTAACGCGAGAGTAATGAAGATGCAACATGGTTACCAGCTTCATACACCACATGGGAGTGGGTTAATCAGACAGATATTAGCGAAGTGATTCATGCAAATACGTTCTGACGAATGATCGAAGAAAATGCTCATGAAAAATTCTGAGAACACAGATAAGCTTGCAGTCTCATGGAAAACGTAAGGATTGCTCGGGGTGAGATCTGTAGGATGGAAGAGCGGGAGGGGCTGGCAAGAGGGGGAGGGGTTGGCAAGATGAATTCAGATACATATCACACTATCCTTCGAGAGACGTGTATACAGTACAGAAGGATGAAATATGTCAAGATTCCAATGGCAGTCTAGTAAATGAGAGACGTCTGCAGTGATCACGCAAGGTACACTGGTGAGAACCAGTGATGTCGTGGTCACGTAGGGCACATGTGTTACAACTAGCCACAGATGTTGTGGTCATGTAGCATGCATGTGTTAAAACTAACCACAGATGTTGTGGTCATGTAGCATGCATGTGTTACAACTAACCACAGATGTTGTGGTCATGTAGCATGCATGTGTTACAACTAACCACAGATGTTGTGGTCATGTAGCATGCATGTGTTACAACTAACCACAGATGTTGTGGTCATGTAGCGTGCATGTGAAACAACCACAGATGTTGTGGTCATGTAGCATGCATGTGTTACAACTAACCACAGATGTTGTGGTCATGTAGTATGCATGTGTTACAACTAACCACAGATGTTGTGGTCATGTAGCATGCATGTGTTACAACTAACCACAGATGTTGTGGTCATTTAGCATGCATGTGTTACAACTAACCACAGATGTTGTGGTCATGTAGCGTGCATGTGAAACAACCACAGATGTTGTGGTCATGTAGCATGCATGTGTTACAACTAACCACAGATGTTGTGGTCATGTAGCATGCATGTGTTACAACTAACCACAGATGTTGTGGTCATGTAGCATGCATGCGTTACAACTAACCACAGATGTTGTGGTCATGTAGGGCGCATGTGTTACAACTAGCCACAGATGTTGTGGTCATGTAGGGCGCATGTGTTACAACTAGCCACAGATGTTGTGGTCATGTAGCGTGCATGTGTTACAACTAACCACAGATGTTGTGGTCATGTAGCATGCATGTGTTACAACTAACCACAGATGTTGTGGTCATGTAGCGTGCATGTGTTACAACTAACCACAGATGTTGTGGTCATGTAGCGTGCATGTGAAACAACCGCAGATGTTGTGGTCATGTAGCATGCATGTGTTACAACTAACCACAGATGTTGTGGTCATGTAGCATGCATGTGACAACTAACCACAGATGATGTGGTCATGTAGCATGCATGTGACACAACTAACCACAGATGTTGTGGTCATGTAGCGTGCATGTGACACAACAAACCACAGATGTTGTGGTTATGTAGCATGCATGTGTTACAACTAACCACAGATGTTGTGGTCATGTAGCATGCATGTGTTACAACTAACCACAGATGTTGTGGTCATGTAGCATGCATGTGTTACAACTAACCACAGATGTTGTGGTCATGTAGCATACATGTGTTACAACTAACCACAGATGTTGTGGTCATGTAGTGTGCATGTGACACAACAAACCACAGATGTTGTGGTTATGTAGCATGCATGTGTTACAACTAACCACAGATGTTGTGGTCATGTAGCATGCATGTGTTACAACTAACCACAGATGTTGTGGTCATGTAGCATGCATGTGTTACAACTAACCACAGATGTTGTGGTCATGTAGCATACATGTGTTACAACTAACCACAGATGTTGTGGTCATGTAGGGCGCATGTGTTACAACTAACCACAGATGTTGTGGTCATGTAGCGTGCATGTGACACAACTAACCACAGATGTTGTGGCCATGTAGGGCGAATGTGACACAGCTAACCAAGAACCGAGACACATACCACCGTCTGTAATAGGGTCGTCTATGTATCATATTTCCACATACAGGCATCGTCAAACATGGAGTTTAGGTTTAAGTTATCCAGCGAGAGAATACGAGAATTAGACAAAAGACTTACAACGCTCTTGTTTAAGGATGATCCATTTTTAATGGGGAACTGAAAATAAAATACTACTGCAGAAAATGGAGACAAGAATTCAAAAGGGTAACAATTAGAAATATAATCGTGAAGGATATGTAGGGCGAGGCAGGTATATCTTTCATAAGTGTTTCCATATGTATGGCGAGGTTCTTATATCTATTTAAGTGTTTCCATATGTAGGGCGAGGTACTTATATCTAAGTGTTTCCATATGTAGGGCGAGGTACTTATATCTAAGTGTTTCCATATGTAGGGCGAGGTAGTTATATCTATGTAAGTGTTTCCAAGTAAAACACAGCCTACAGCGGATAGACTTTTCGTAGAGGGATCGTCAAACACTTGACAGAGAACCACAGGAGGGAAGCCAATCGCGAAAGCACAGATTAAAGTGATGGAGGAAGACATTATGAATTTACCAGTGTAGTGATGTCTGTTGACTTGGTCTGTGAAGCATCGCCGCCGTGTGGCACTGGGTCCGTGTTATTATAAGTGACCCCGGGGAAACCCAGGTGATGATGCGTGTACTGTCTTGACAGCTGGATGCGGTCAGGGATGTAGCATCATGTTAAATGAGGATACTGCTGAGAATATATGATAAATAGGAAGTAAGAATGAATCATAACCTATCGCGTTAGTTTGGATATCGAACAAGAACCGAAATTAAATGAAAATAAAAAAAAATATCCTACCGCACTGTACTGTTTCTACCCAACTGACCTAAAACCTAGCGATTCTTGGAGCACATTCTTCCCCGTGAAAAAAAAAAAAGGCTAGTCCACTTGGCTCCTGGTAGCCTGGCTCATGGTGCCCTCACATTTTCCCCTCCCTCTCTCCTGAAAACTTTTTACTATGACCATCAGCGTAAGAGATCGAGTGGGACGAGTTCCTCGGCCTTAGTGTAGTTGTAAGCTCTCATTTCCTGTGAGCCGCTCGTTACAACTTTTAAGTTTTAATGAGCAGGTTCGTGCACTTCCTCCACCACACACACTCTCCTACTTAAGTACAGCCATTATATTCAAATCTTATCATTATGTGTATGTGACACTTCACTACTACTACTACTAATACTAATACTGCAACAAAAGTATAGTGGGTCCTCGTTATCTGGTAATTTCGTAAGAAGAGATAGGCTGTAATTACTGGCTGGGAGTTTAGCACTATAATTATGCTGGCATGTCCGTAACAAGTTCTCAGGCGCTGCTAAAACATTAATTGCGATAGACTGGATACGAGATGGCCCAGATTGGTGCTTCAGGCAACAGGAATTCCGGTTATTACAGTAACAGATTCTGCTTTCCCGTATGTTATATTCACTTTTACACACACACACATCATATATATATATATATATATATATATATATATATATATATATATATATATATATATATATATATATATATATATATTCACTAAGGTCAGTCTCCTTCACACGTCTCTAAGGCGCAATACTGGTATGGATGACCTTCACGCGTCCATAGGCATCAACATCTAAACAGAGATCGAACTTTCGTACTCATCCTTCACCACCACCAGCCGCCACCACCACACCGGCCAGAGGCCGAGGCCAGAAACGCAGCACCGGGTCGGTGAGCAAAGCTAATCTGTACAAAGATTACAAAAGAACAATTCAATCATCCGAAGAACAAGGAAAACCGAAGAACAATCAAACAACCAAAGAACAATTCAAACCGAAGAACAATCAAACAACCAAAGAACAATTCAAACATCCGAGAAACAATTCAAACATTGAAAAAGCGACTCAAATATCCGAAGAACAATTCAAACATCCGAAGAACAATTCAAACATCCGAAGAATAATACAAACATACGAAGAACAATTCAAACATCCGAAGAACAACTCAAACAATGAAGTTTCGTAAAAGGTTAGGTTTAGTTTGCTAGTTTTTCACCAACTAGAAGCGTAGATAATCCCCTACTATATTACCCAGGCTCGGATATCACCGTATATCTTTACTTCCTAGACAATGACCCCTATGATCTTTATCCCTGGGGAGAGGGGAGAAAGAATACTTCCCACGTATTTCCTGCGTGTCGTACAAGGCGACTAAAAGGGGAGGGAGCGGGGGGGGGGGGGGGGGGGGCTGGAAATCCTCCCCTCTCGTTTTTTTTTTTTTTTAATTTTCCAAAAGAAGGAACAGAGAACGAGGCCAGGTGAGGATATTCCCTCAGAGGCCCAGTCCTCTGTTCTTAACGCTACCTTGCTAACGCGGGAAATGGCGAATAGTATGAAAGAAAATATATATATATATATATATATATATATATATATATATATATATATATATATATTTTTTTTTTTTTTTTCCAAAAGAAGGAACAGAGAAGGGGGCCAGGTGAGGATATTCCCTCAAAGGCCCAGTCCTCTGTTCTTAATGCTACCTCGCTAATGCGGGAAATGGTGAATAGTATAAAAGAAAGATATATATATTAATCAACCCACAGAAAGAAAATAAAATCATGTCTTTAGTCTAAACCAATAAACTGTCTCGCACTTTTAAATCACACCCTCAAGCAACGTAGGGCCGGCGCTGTCTTGCGTCTGAACCATACGTCAGGCAGCGGGACTCTGTGCTGTCTCATAACTTGAACCATACGTACGGTAGCGGGGTCCGGCGCTGTCTTACAGCTTAAATCATACGGCAGGCAGCAAGGACCCGACAATGTTTTGCATGTTGAAGCATATGTCAGGCTACGGGGCCCCGTGCTGTCTTACAACTTGAGTCATACGTCAGGCAGCGGGACCCGGCTCTGTCTCATATCTTGAATCATACGTCAGGCAGCGGGGCCTGGCGTTGACTTACACTGGTGAAGGCACTCCTACCCAAAAATTGTACATGAATTTAGATTCTGAGGATTATCCACAGGCTACGGTTGAAATACTGAGCCGAATCGAATGAGAGAGAGAGAGAGAGAGAGAGAGAGAGAGAGAGAGAGAGAGAGAGAGAGAGAGAGAGAGAGAGAGAGAGGTAAGCAATATAGAATAGCTTTTCAAATCTTTGTGTAGTGGTCTGTTCTCCTTCATGTCTACTGGTTGACACAACGACAATACGATCAGAGAAAAAAAATGATCTTGAAGGGCAAGTAATTTCCATGTAGGGCGAAGTGCTGTATTTCTTACCCGTCAAATGCGTGCAGCTCGCTAGGCAAAACGAATCAAAGTGACGTACTCATCCCAGTCAGGCCACATACGAGTGGTCGCCCTTCGCCCGTCCAGGAACAGTTATCATACGTCTGTCCAACCATCAAAAGGGATTAAGTTCGAGCACCACACTAATGGCTTGAGGCGGGAACCCCTTACTACACCAGGCGATTCTCATCCTGGCGCATGAGAGAGCTCTTAAGATTATATACAGCGCTCTGCAACATGACCTCAAACTGGTACGTGTGAGCAGATTAAAATATCCCTCACCTACACAACTCACGGCTCACAGAACTCAAAAATTTTCAAGTCACCACAGGACACGAAAATAATATAAAAGAACTTACTTCTGGAAGATATGATCACATTCTAGGAATGAACATGACTTGGAATACAAATCTATTCAGTTTAAAGTGGGAGGCGTTATAGGATCTTGTAATATCTAGAACAACACACATACGAAAAAAAAAATCCGTTCGTGAACAAGAACAAGAAAAGCTGACGACAGAACATATGCAACAATGAGCAGCTCTTCATAAGTCATTAGGAAACTAATAAAAGCTGTCTATAAGCAAGAATCACAATAAAAATCTTAAGAGGCAAGATAAGATTATACCCATGTGATTTCTAATGATCTCCATGAACACAGCTAAGTTATTACAGCGCTCATTAAAAGAAAAATGAGTATATATATATATATATATATATATATATATATATATATATTTTTTTTTTTTTTTTCTTTCATACATATTCGCCATTTCCCGGGTTAGCGAGGTAGCGTTAAGAATAAAGGACTGAGCCTTTGAGGGAATATCCTCACTTGGTCCCCTTTTCTGTTCCTCCTTTTGGAAAATCAAAGACGAGAAGGGAGGATTTCCAGCCCCCTGCTCCCTACCCTTTTACTCACCCTCTATGACACGCAGGGAATACTTGCGAAGTATATATAGAGAGATATAGATTGACATACTCCTTGAACAGTAGCATGGCCACAGACACATCAACACAGCCAGGCCTGTGTCCACAACACCGAAGCTAATTTTCCTCCTCCTTGTGGTCTCTCTATGAGCAGGTTGGTTGGAGGCGAGCACCTCCCACATCCAACACTCCTCAGAGTCTCCTCAACTATTACCTACCAGGAGGAGTCGCAGAAGAGAGAGACCGAGCCACTAACGGACACACATTTGCGTTTTGGCTACTCTCTCTCTCTCTCTCTCTCTCTCTCTCTCTCTCTCTCTCTCTCTCTCTCTCTCTCCGCGTAAACCCTTTGCAAGGCCTCTGTGGAGCGGGCCAACCGTGAAGGCACACAGCCGCTCCAGGAGAGGACGTCCCCACTCTCACAAGCTTCACTTGTTACAAAGCTCATGTGAACCAATGATAAAGAGACGGAAGTCTTGTACTGCCCATAAGCATTTTTTTTTTTTTTTGCTGCTACTTTTTTTTCCATTTATTTCTACCGTTAAGGAACCCACTTTGATATCTTGGTCTGGCTGAGTTCCCTGGAGGACTGTGTGTGGCTAGGAAGTACTTGTTGTCCGAGGGAGAGAGAGAGAGAGAGAGAGAGAGAGAGAGAGAGAGAGAGAGAGAGAGAGAGAGAGAGAGAGAATCAAAATTGCATTATATTCTTTCCTGCGTTTTCCAGGCACAACAATCACTGCTCATCAGTGATATATGGAAAGACGGGAGGACAGTGAACCACGATAAGATGACCACAATTGGGTAAAGATCGGCCCCAGGACCCATCTGCAGCCACCTTCGAGACCCAGCTGCAGCCACCTGTCCCCGAGACTCAGCTGCAACCAGCTGTCCCCGAGACTCAGCTGCAACCAGCTGTCCCCGAGACTCAGCTGCAACCAGCTGTCCCCGAGACTCAGCTGCAACCAGCTGTCCCCGAGACTCAGCTGCAACCAGCTGTCCCCGAGACTCAGCTGCAACCAGCTGTCCCCGAGACTCAGCTGCAACCAGCTGTCCCCGAGACTCAGCTGCAACCAGCTGTCCCCGAGACCCAGCTGCAACCAGCTGTCCCCGAGACCCAGCTGTAACCAGCCGTCCCCGAGACCCAGCTGCAACCAGACAACCCAACACTAAGCTGCAACCTAACCTAATACTGTAACACTTCACATATCACCTTCATCTTCACCCACGTAACACCAGTCAACTACCATCAGTCAAGCCGAATACTTACACGGTAAACAGTGTGTGGGACGGCGTTATCGACATCAACCACCATACTACCTGTATTCCCTTCTACCTTGGATCAACTACTTTACACAGAAATCTACCAAAGAAGAAAAACGTAACAAACACATCATTGTATGTATTTGAAAGTCCATGGAAGCTAGCAAAGTCTCTGATAACTGAACGGTACAGTAAGCAATGCTTTGTACTGCTTATTACACTGTACACTTTGCAGTATGCTTTGTGCGGCGTGATACTCTCTGTCGGTTTTAATACCCCTTCAAATATCTTTAGACAGGTTTAAGGTGTACTACAAATCAGACTATGTACTGTCAAACCTATAGTGAGATTTGTACTCTGCTGAGTATTGTGCGATATAATGTGTGCTACGTGATATACTGTACACTTGTAGTATGTTATATATTGTGCTTTGTACACTGTACATTATGCAATACACTCTAATATGTAACCACTTACTATGTAATCTACTGCTTACAATGTAATTAACTGTGTACTGTATACTGTAAAACATGCTGTGTACTTTGTAAAATACAGTGCACAGTATACTGAATAAAGTACTGTGCAATTTGTAATATTGTAATACAGATTGAGCCCTTTGCAATGCACTGTACATCAAGTAGTCAACATTTTACTTTCATGGATGTCAGTGTGAGCAGGAATGAAGGATGCATGTCAGTATGTACAGGAGTGAAAACATATCTTTTGGTTATCCTAAATTCTCTGTTTTGCACACACGCACACACACCAATTATATATATATATATATATATATATATATATATATATATATATATATATATATATATATATATATATATATATATTGTGGGTAGGGGCTGTGGTTTCGGGGCAATTTACATGACAGCTAGACACCTGATGTGAGCGAAGCAGGCCATCCCAACCCTATGTCGGTCTCTCGCGTCACTGTAATAAAATAAACCAAAAACAAAGAAAATCCACCGTGAAAAGAAGGTAAATATCACCAAAATATAAAGACCACCTAAAAGAACGACGAAGAAATGACTAAAAACGTGACTGGCAGAGTTATCAAGTGGGTAAGGCGATTAGGCGGCGGTCCCAAAGACAGAGCGAGAGAGTGACAGGAAAAAAGGGAGAAACTTGGTCACCCAACAATGTGTCGGATGATAGTAGCCATTGTCTGCGCCAGAGGGACGATTGTGGGCTTTACCCAGGAGGGGAGAGCACGGGGAAAAATACATTACAAATCCTGGGATCTACACAAGATGGTGGTGTGGGAAGACGACAGAAGGGCGTTCGAATCATCCCCCTCCCTTTTGAACATACGGTTGTGGTGGTCCACAGCTGGTGGTCATGTCGGACCACAAAGTGCCGAGACCAAGACGCCCCTCGAGTTGTGGATTCCCTGGACGTGTGGCGGTGATGGTCCCGAGTTCACCTGGGGGAGGGTCTCTACCTCTCTGGGTCTTGTTCCTTAAACATCTGTCCGTTCTCAGGGATCATTTAAACCTCCCTGGACCTCGTCGCCGGGGTAATCATAGATCGAATAATGACATTTCAGCGACGCTTGTCCTGGTGTGGGCAAACCTGTTGGTTCCTTTTAGTACCCCTATAACGGGAACTCTAGCGTTCCTTTTGGTACCTCTGCTGTTCCTGTTTGTCCCTCGGATATAATGGGCAACACTACTAGTTCCTGCTGGTATCCAGGATATAATGGGTAACCCTATTGGTTCCCTCTGTTATCCGGTATATCATGTTTAACCTTGTTAGATACTGTTGGTACCCGAGAAATAATGGGTAGAACTATTGGATCCTGCTGGTATCTAGGATATAATGGGTAAGCCTATGAGATCCTGTTGGTAACAGGGAAATAATGGGTAACCTTATTGGATCCTATTCGTACCCAGAAATAATGGGTAACCTTATTGGATCCTATTCGTACCTAGAAATAATGGGTAACCTTCCACTTTCTGTGTGGCTGAGCCCGAGAGGCAGTAAGGAATGAAAGGTTAATGGGCCCCAGTCAGGCGCTGTGTTGTGTATAACTTCTTTGGTGATAATAAGACTCAAAAACTCATTCACGGTTGACTCTCTGTCTTTGCAAATGCTTATCATTTTCAGTTTTCCTATTTTCTATTTTTTACCTTTCACGCGGTTCACACACATACACACATTATTTATCTCATCACTATTCACCTCTCCCTCTTTTGAAATCGTAGCTAGAACTTATAGATGATTCTAGATTTCATCTAAAAACAAAGTATACGAAGAAAAAGATATATTCAGAACAAAAAATATACAAAGAAAAAGAAATATTCAGAACAAAAACATGTGCACGTGCAGCAAGCGTACATGTGCACGAGCCAACAAGGCACATGTTAACATCATGCCTGAGGACCTGGAGGACTTAGCAGCTACATTCGATACAAGTTAGAACGTAAAGCTACGACAACTGAAATACTGAACGCAAAGCTACAAATGCAAGAGAGGTCGAAAAGGTACGACAGATGCAACACAGACTGCAGAGCTACATCGATTATACGTCTGAACGTAAAGGCACAACAAACACAAGTTTGAACGCAACAAAAATAAACTCTTGCACGCAGTAATGTTACCTATGGCAAACACAAGCTAAAACTCAACCAAAATAAACTCTCGCACGCAGTAATGATACCTACGTCAAACAAGCTAAAACTCAACCAAAATATACTTTCGCACGCAGTAATGATACCCATGGCAAACACAAGCTCGAATGCAAACAAAATTATGATTATCAAATACTTTCGCACGGAGTAATGATACCTATGTCTACATTCTAGATATATAAAGAATATTCAAATTCCAGACTAAGCAGCCTCCTCTTACATCATTAACGTACACAAACAAATAAGAATACCACTGCTGCTCAATACCGTGTAATTTGCGACTTTCACTAATAATCTAATTTTCAGTGCACTGTACATCACATGAGGATGCTTTGCATACGCAAATTACCGAAATGGAAGACATAAATATAATTTACATAACATATTCGTTCAAATGTTTCTCAGTTCCCAGCGAGTCTGGGGCACATTATTTTTTGTTTCAGCCGAATGAAGTAATTTTGTTTATACTCTTCTCCCTGACCCACTTTCCCATCCTACCAACCCAGCCGAGTGATCCAAGGGTATGATGATGATGATGATGATGATGATGATGAGGTCACGTTTCATTTCACGGTCATTCACATCTTCACCTGTACAAAGTTGAAGTCACCAGAGGTTCTTGTGCAGCTGGTGCGATAAGATCCAAAATGGTACACACTTTCTTAGCCATTTTTTTGTCGTCTTCAGCCTCACTATTCCCAGACTGCCGAATAATTACACAAAAAATCACACACATAAGGGTGTTTAATGGCACCATGCAACCATAAAAGTGTGCCTTAAATACCTCAAAGGTGAAATATTTGTAAAATAACCGACAAAGGTCATAGATTCCTGCAAGTCTGATCGTCTCAACCAAACAGAAGCTCAGACAAGAACTGTGGGCGGGACTTTTCTGACATGTCTTCTGTGACCGCAATCTAGTCACATTGAAGACATTCCCTACAAACAAAACAAAACCTCAACTAGTGAGAAAGACACGAAGCTCAAAACAGGCGTTCAAGCAAAGCTGCAATTTCCCTCTGATTATTCCAGTTTCCAACGCCGTAATTGTCTCTCATAATTCATTTTTTGTCATTTTTCAAGCTATTGATTGCACGCCGGCACGAATGGCAACGATGTCCTCTGCGCTGGAGGCTTCAGAAGCCCAGGTATTTCGGGTCTCTGCTGGGGGCGGTGCGCACCTAATCCAGATTTCACTTAGTCTGGAACCCATTTAGTCCAGCACCCATTTCCTTTTCTCAGAGTTGCAGGCTCCACTTGCGAAGAAAAGCCCTAATCGAGGCCAGGCCTTATATGACGAGTAAAACAGAGCAATAGGGATAGAGTCAAGGTGAAAAGGAAATGGAAAACAAGCTCTTTAAAAAAGAAAATGGGGGTATTAGCTCCTCAGAAAGTGAAGAGAAGGTAAGGAGTTTTCAAGAGTTTAGTGATGTCGGGAGAGGAAGAGATACCACAGAGGCCCAACCTTCAATTCCCAATGGCCACTGAGTAGTCGTCCTGAATATGTAGCCTCATTCTATAGTCCAGGGACGCACTTCGTCCTGTACTCAGTGTGTCAAGGGCTCAGTCCGAAGCCAGAACTCTCCTGTGTTCAGTCAATCCGTGACCCATAGGTGACTTATCTCACAACTAAGCCGGTCGAATCCTGGTTGCGGCAGTCGGTCCAGCTGTTCATCCACCCTTAGGGGTTGGTCGATAAAATGGGTACTTCGCTCAGGCTAAGGGATATATATATATATATATATATATATATATATATATATATATATATATATATATATATAGAGAGAGAGAGAGAGAGAGAGAGAGAGAGAGAGAGAGAGAGAGAGAGATCGTTAATGAAATGGCCTTGATTAGGGCCTCAGTTGCCCGTGCCGTCTCGGCCAACATTAAAAAAAAAAAAGGGAACGAACATACAGGAGTCAAAGACAGTGTAATAGGATGGAGCCACTAAAGTGTAAAACTCTCTGCCAGTAACATCCAAATAGTAATCACTTACAATGATCACACACGAGCGTAAAACGTCCTCCTCGTACAGTGGCGCCACTCGAACAATGGGATAGTGAAGTACTGCATATAATTCAGCGTTTTCTGAGGAGTTCTTTGAGAATTCAGTTGAGAATCATGATAATCATACAAGGTAATGGCTCAGTAAATACACACACAAACACAAGTGTGTGTGTGTGTGTGTGTGTGTGTGTGTGTGTGTGTGTGTGTGTTTACCTTTGCAATGTTAAAACAGCGACAGCTTGTACATGTTCAGCACCCGATACTAACAACTTTAAGTAGAAAAAGGTCCAGACTTCCGTTATCATGGAATTATACTTACGACTCTGAAGAACCAACAACAGACACATCTAATCAAGGAATAATCCTTTCCAGATGAGGGATACAATCCTCAATATTTGGCCCGGGATAATTACCCTTATACTTCAAAATATAATGCCTAAGCATCACCGTGAGAGGGAATGCGAGAGACTGGGAGCGCTCACTAATATAATAATCATATGTTCACACACGCGCCATCAACCAGTTTCCATCGGTATGAGAGTGAGTACGTCCCTGGCAGACTCTCTTGAGGAAGAGCAGGTGGTGGTGGAGGCTCCCCTGCATGTGTTGGGTTCGGAGACGCTGGGCAGAAGAGCTGAGCCAAAACAGCCGATGATTTTCAGGGAATCTCTGGGAAAAGCACATATAAACTGAGGAAATCATTGATTTCCATCCAAACAACGAATCCAGCGATGAAATAAGAGATATCATCATAGAGCAACATAGGATACTACGGTCCTCGTATTGCCAAGTCTTGTATTCCTTACGGTAATTAATAACCCGAGTATGACTACAGAGAGGATGTGACAGAAGGTTAGCTTCTGTTTCTGTACACAGACCACAAACTAAAGGCTTAATGAAACGAAGGCACGTGGGGCGATGAGGCCGCCTTCAACAGGTCTTAAAAATCAGGACCACGAAATATAACCAAACGACCACACATCAATGGAAGCCGCACACAACAAAATCCCAAATGAACGGAAAATAATTTCTGTCACAAGACAACAATGACGTGCCACTAACCGCTCTTACCTAGAAATCATGCATTTTCTACTCGTTGCTGTGTGACCTGTTGCGTTCTGTTTTAGTTCACTCTGACCACTAGCTCTCTGAGATTTGTAACGTGTTTACCACACAGCTACACAGGTACGTGGATCTTCCTATGCGTCAAGTGAGGTCAGTATTGTGCAAGCAAGTCAGACGATTGTGTCATGAAGGCAGGAACATGAAAACAAGATCTGACGAGGGTGAAGACAGTTACTGATAGAAAGAAAAAAAGATCTGTACAGTCAAGGTTCAGAACATATTGACGGACACTGTGGTGCCGCCATATGCTTTCACCGGAGTATAGGAGGAGAAGGTTAAATGCAAACGTGAAAATACATATGAGGAATAAGACTAGTATGACCTTGAGAATAACGCTGGCGTGTAGAGCACAAAACGCTGTACTGGGTCGGCGCTAGGCGATCAAACGCGTGTTTGGTCCAGCTGTAGAGACGTCCTTTTTGATTATGTAAATGAGCGTAGAAAGCACAGGGGTCCACATGCATCGATTATACTCCTGCGGAACCACCATCAGGAAAGGGGGTCTTCACTAACGTACGTCAAGCGTCGCTCTCAGCTGTGTGCAGACCCTGGTACTTCTTGGTGTTAACTCCGTCCTCCTCCACACGTCACCATCGACCCTACAAACGACGGGTGTATGTGTATGTGTATGTGTGTGTGTGTGTGTGTGTGTTACCGGATCCCTAGGAACGACTCATCTTTTAACGTGTGTTGATAACTAGCAAAACTTTTGTGTGTGGTGACGCATGAACAGGTACCTACGTAAAAGCGACAGGTTAATATAACGAATTCTCCCAAAGTAACAAGCAAATGTGAAGAAAACTGATTGACACAAGTGGAAACGAGTGACAACGGACTGGCTGTTGAAGCTGAAATAATAATAATCATGACCAGTGAAAGCATCGCCTGGGCCAAACAGACGCCGACTTGGTAGGCTCTCAAAGGTTCCTAGTATGCTAAATGAGCAAAGTGTCACTGAAAAGTAATTTGGCTAACTGACGTTGTTTCTTGGACTACATTAAGAAAATCTTCCCTGAAATAATCTTCTCTTATTTCACACTGTAGAGACAAAGCGTGACATTCCAAAACCATTCTTCCTCCTTCCTCTACGAATTCGTTTCCCTCAGAGCCAGATCATTTAGGTTTCACTCATCACACATAGCACTCCACCCCACCTCCACCCCATTTCTTCACCCTGCTAACATCTACGGATATTTATACATTTAGGGCTAAGCCTTCGAGGGCAAGTCCTCGCTTGACTCCTCCTCCTGTTCCAGTCTTTGGAAAGATAAAATACAAGAGGGGAGGGCTTCCAGCCACCGATGACCGCCCCTGTTGGTAGCGTCATAAAACACATAGGAGACGCTTACGTAGCTTTACTTACGCCTCACTGGATAGCTTTATTTACGCCACGATCATCAGGGATAAAGTAAATCTGTGATTCAGAATAAAGAATAAGGTAAATTTCGTGTTATCAAGAGGGAGAAAAATATGAGAATGTAGATCGAATTCCAACAACCACGTGTATATGAAGCAGATTGGAGAAAAAGCAGCCTGGGCCAGAAGGGCGAACGCGACAGCCATTGCTGAGCTGCCTCAATACGCTACCGAAACCCAAGCGGTATCGCTTCTTCAGACAGTGCCTGCTTGCCTGCCTGCCACCTACTGCGTGCGTCTCACGAACAGTATCAAGAATTCAGGATACAGTTACTGTACTCCTACACATTATAAGTATCTTGTTAACTGTCCTTCCAGCGTACTATCAAGTATGTCGCGTGTGCCTCGTGGAGAAGATCCTTCAGATTTATGTAACCCTTTACAGTATAGATACAATACCTGCCACGTCCAGCGCTGTTAAACAGCCTGGTTGACCCAAGTACTTACAGATGGTGATATCATGGGAACTTTCATTACTGCTAAGTTTAATCACAATGGAAGCTTGAGTCTACGTCGGAGCTTATCCAATACGGAAGTAAGACCCCTGACTATTTCTTCATCTCTCGTCGAGGAAGCGAGACCTCGAGATGAAGCCAGAAATGATATACCTGCTGACCAATGAAACTTGTCGGGGGTCCTTGTCGGATGTTCCCATCCAGCAAAGCAATTTGAAAAGCCAGACGTCTTCCTCGCAACTCACGCGATTCACCACGCCATTGAGCTCTCGTCCAAGAAGCAGCCCCAACCCGCAGCGAACAAGCCTCACCAGGGAGTCGTTGGTGGGTCCAGAAATCAGCGAGTCCACAGGTCCGACCGTGTGTGAGTGGGACAACACTGGGTCAGAAATGCTGCTTCTAAACCCACCACCGATCTATGAGAGGCGCTTATGGAATATACCTTGTGAACTGCGGCTATTTTCCGACTGCGAGAACTGCACCTAAAACCGTGCTACTGTGGAATATTTTACTGCGAGTCTTAATATGTATTTCTGGGAAGGTTTTCCGAGTGATTTCAGCGAGATAACTGATAAGAGAAAGTTATGTGCAAGTGTACATGGTTATCTAATGAGCTCACTCAAGATATCATTTACTGCATTGAAGACAGCATTTCCTTTTGACTGATTTCAGTGTTACTATATACTGTGGTATTTGGGGAGACGGCGTTAAGTACCAAGTGTGTACAAGCTAATTGGAAATACAAGTACAAGTAATTGGAAATACAGTGTGTGTGTGTGTGTGTGTGTGTGTGTGTGTGTGTGTGTGTGTGTGTGTCGGCAGGTGAGAATGTTCATGCCCACACCAGTATAGTGTGCATTTACCTCAGCATTTTTGTTGCTGTTTGGAAAGGTTAATTATATACGCTTCCCTGTCCATTCAGGGTTCATTATATATGAGCTGTGATAATGTAATTTCCTGTGTTTATTCATAAGTGTCAGAATCCATGTTTTTCATTTATGTAATAACGGTTGAAGTGTAAACTATCATTAATATTATTATCATTACCATCATTATCAATGAAATGCATCTATAAAGTTTATATATAGGACGCCATTTGTTCAAAATTGTGATCCTTGCAATATATATATATATATATATATATATATATATATATATATATATATATATATATATATATATTTTGTTTTTTTGAGATTAAACTGATTGAACATCATCAATCTATATAACATGCCCATTCACCTTCAAATATTCAATAAATGAATCACATGAAATTGTCATACTAATAGACTAATAAAAAAAAGTTCGTCTAAATTCAAGTTGCATTTTTCCCTACCGATAAAATCTCTAATCCTCCAAAGTACGAAAGCTTTTCGTAAAACCTTTAAACTCTCCCTCTCCAAACAAATCCTTTACACCGATGGGAACCCGAGAAAAAGGAAACTAAAATGAACCATCCACCTGCCAGACGCGGGACACCATGCTGGGGAATAAGTACCGATTCTACACTGTCCTACGAGAGAGGAGCCGTGCTGTACTTGCTACAGCCCACTGTAATGATACTTGGACGGTCTTCCGCAGCTGTTTAAGTGACTGTGGAGGAAGGAGAGTTTGTATCCACAATTCTGGGTACTGGCCTGGAATTATAATATATATATATATATATATATATATATATATATATATATATATATATATATATATATATATATATATATATATTCCTACGAGTCCACGGGGAAAATGATACACGATAAGCTCCCAAGTGCACTTTCGTGTAATAATCACATCATCAGGGGAGACATAAGAGAGAAATATATCAGTCAGTTGATATACAACGAAGAGACGTAGCTAGGACGCCATTTGGTACGTAAATGTCATTGACATATCTCCAGTATGTATATGGGAGTAATGAGTCTTCCTGTAAAATATAGGTGACCCCGAATGGCAAGCCCATGGCCACTCCAATTTGGTAGCGTAGGGCGCCGTCTGTGTGGGGGAATGGAGACTGTGTGGTGCAGGGTTTCAGATACTGCTCTACGGTGGTGAGTGGGAGGCTTGGTGTGTGTAGTTCTGAGTGGTTGTATACGTTTTCGCAGATGTAGATGGTGGATGCCTATGGGAACGTTGGTGAATAGGCCCATCTGGAGTAGCAGGGCGGAGACTCTAGAGGAACTAATCCTCTGAGATGACTACATGTTTTCATTATAGGAGAAAATTAGGAAAGTCTCAACCAAATGGGATTAGAAGAACTCGTCAAACAAACATGATTGCCTCAAAGAAATCCCATTTGACAACCACAAGTGAACTTACTCTAAGCAAGAAATCAAACGATAAAATGAGTGAAAATGCGAGAGAACAAGGCAGGTGAGGGCCAGTAAATGAACAGCGAATCCTTGAAAGATAGTATTCATAAAGACTAACAACTGAGAACTCTAGAAACAAAGTGGATTACATTAATGAGTATCCTAGAAATAAACGACACAGTCCGAGTCAACCTGGCAAACTTGCTTCAACGAGAAGATGAAACAAACTTTGGAACAATATGAAGCTCCGGAGCAGACAGGGCCACGGTAATAAAGGGCAGTTTAGCAATATATATAACCCCAATAAGGAGGATGGAGAACAGATAATGAAAATGAATCACAGAAGATATGAACTTACTGTAGTATAAGCCCCAGCCTGAAACGCAACAAACTTGTATCTTAAAGACCAGCAAAAAAACAAGCTAAAAGGCTTTAGGGAATTATTAGCAAAAGTAGAAGAAATGTTGAAGGGAATAGAAAAACCTGAGTAGATTATAAAGCATGGTTTGGTGACTTAAATTTCCATTTTGTTAAGTGGTAGGATAAAGCAGCAAAGTATGGACGCAGATACAAACAGAAAGAAAACAACTGTGAAGAGGGAGAAGATAGCGACTAATTCGTCTTTGGCAAGGCATTCATCTCTGTACTGGAACACCACAGACCGACATGAGGAAACAACACTGTGGATGTTGTATCCATAAATGACACTGTACTTCTCGTATGTAGAAGTGAAGGATGAAATCTTATATCACAGCATCACAGAAATTGTTAAAGCATACGATATGCAAATATATGATTATAAACGGAATGCCGCAACAGAAGACAACGACTGGTTCACCAACAGGAATTTTCATCTCGACAAAAACAGACGAGAGAGCGATTTATATAAGGATTCTAAACACAAACTGGAGCGAGAGCTTCAAAGGCAATAACGCAGAGGCAAACACACAGAACTATGAGAAAACAGAACAAATCGTTGATGGGACGTTGCTAACGTTAAGGCATAATGGTGCAAAACGTTAGATTCCAAGAGAAAGAACTAACGTAAAGGCATAATGGTGCAAAACGTTAGATTCCAAGAGAAAGAACTAACGTAAAGGCATAATGGTGCAAAACGTTAGATTCCAAGAGAAAGAACTAACGTAAAGGCATAATGGGGCTAAACGTTAGATTCCTAGAGAAAGAACTAACGTAAAGGCATAATGGTGCAAAACGTTAGATTCCAAGAGAAAGAAGACAATGGATGAGCTGAAGAGGAGAATGGGAAAGAAAAACGTTAGCAGTGAGTGAGAAAACAGTGTGATGAGAAAATAAAGAAAGTTGATGAGGGACTGATGAAATCCCACAAAGAATGTAAGATGATCAGGGACACAGAAACCTAAAGTCACTACTTTCGTCCATGAAAGAAGGAAAGAGACTGTACTCTTAACAGGAAATAAGCAGGATGAACAATACAAGTCAGTATCCAGGTGAAAATGCAAGGAGAAATGAAATAACGCCTTGTTTAACCAAGAAGACAATGTAATCATACATGTTAGGACATCAGAAAAATATATGAAAACAAAGTCAACTGATTAACTTCGAAAAAATTCAGCTACACGACCTGAGGGAATCCCAACCCAGCCGTCTTCCTAAAGAAAACTAGAAGCAGCAATAGCGAAAACATTCATGTAACTGACAAAGCAAAGTCGAGACGAAAGTAAAGTAACAGGTGTTTGATAGTTCGTGGTAACGGTGTCGCGTCCGACTTCGGGAACCGTTAAACATCCAATACCGACGGACCTCAATACCGACGGACCTCAATACCGACGGACCTCAATACTGACGGACCTTGCTTGTAGGGCATCGTGGTCCCACACACGAAAACCCCAAAGAAGCCTACGAACTGGATGGACCTCCCTCAGGACGACGATGGTACGAAAAATGATCTCGGACTGGAACGCTGAAGATAAATACGTGTTTACAGACAAAGAAGGAATATCCTTGTAGTTTATGAAGGAGAGAAATCCAAATATTCTTGGACCGGCAGGAACCAAACTAAATAATAAAGATACTGGGAGAGATTTGAGATAATTATGATCAGTTGACTGTGAAGATGATGGTTTTATATATATATGTATATATATATATATATATATATATATATATATATATATATATATATATATATATATATATACACACACTCCGATTTGGGTTATCTGGGTTGAGTGGGATCACGGCGTGGACAGCTGGTCGAGTCACGGTTCTTCAGGGGGCAATACTGGCCAGGTGGTACCAGGTGGCTGGGGGAAGGACCAAGCCTGCCCCCTAATTAAGGGGTGGCGCCCCTGTGGTTATATACTCTCGACCGGTTGCTCATTACGGGGCAACCCAGTGGTTACATACTCTCGGGCGGTCGCTAATTAAGGTCGTCTTACTGGTTTCTTATCGTGGCAGGTATTGCTAGTGTCTGCAGTAGATTACTGGGACACAAGAGTAAAGTTTAATCAGCCAGAGCAATGCGCACAGAACGCTCCCAGTGTCTTAAAAAAAATGTTTGTTGTTGTTGTTTGTTTCCCAAATTCAAGTGGCTTCACTTTACACAGGAGCTTCGTGTACTTTAGTCTTTGTAAGTTCCTATTTTAATGACTATGTTTGGTGCTCTGGATGACCAGACTGATGGCTGCGGAAAGTTTTCGAGTGGAGGAGCGTTTCCGAGGGTCAGCTGGCAAAGCTTGACTCACTCCACTCAATTCATTCCACTTGTGACAATCGTGGGTCGTGAGGGCACCCAAGTGAAAACCGGGTCATTCTAAGTCACTCGGACACACTAGGTCATCAGGTCACACCAGGACACCGATGTACACCACGTCAATGGTTACACCAGGCTACTGAAACACTAGGTCATCGTTCACACCCGAGATCCATCAGGTCATCGGGTCACATAAGACCAACGAGACAAGGCGATGGGATTCAATCCATATTGCCAGGATGCTCACGGCCATCACAGCCCACCAGGCCCATACGATAGACAGCTTCACTGGGTCACCCAACGATAGACAGCTTCACTGGGTCATCCAACGATAGACAGCTTCACAGGGTCATCCAACGATAGACAGCTTCACTGGGTCATCCAACGATAGACAGCTTCACTGAGTCATCCAACGATAGACAGCTTCACTGGTTCATCCAACGATAGACAGCTTCACTGGGTCATCCAACGTTGCGCAGTCGCGCTGCGTCATCGAACTACATCAAGTCAGAACAAGAGAGGCTCTTCGAGACACGATATGTCGCCACATCACATACCACACCACCATGATATGATAAGTCATCAGTTTATACCAGACCCGTTTCTGCACCAGATCCTAGAGGAACAATCAGGTTACACCAGGTCATCAGGTTATACCAGACACATGGATGCACTAGATCCTAGAGGAACAATCAGGTTACACCAGTTAATCAGGTTATACCAGACACATGGATGCACTAGATCACTGAGGAACACCAGGTTTCACTAGATCAATGCGATGCACCAGGTCAATAGGTTATATCAACCAACAGTTGTACCAGAGCCCAGAGGAACATCAGGTTACACAAAGTCTACATGATGCTTCAGGTCATCTGGTAAATTCAGGTTAAATGAGGTCAACGCGATGAACCAAGTCATCGGCTTTGTTAAGAGAGCTACAGGAGGTCATAGGATCAGGTCAGGACACCGCCATTTATTTGGTCATAAGGTCAGAGCAAACCCCGACACACACACACCATGAGACCCAGTCATGGGATCCCTAAAAGGCTGGCGAGGTCTAACAAGTCACTGGGTCATCCAAAGAGCACCACACCAGATCACGTGGTCATACTAGGTCGCCAGGTCACAGCAAGCGAATGAGTCAAACCAGGTAACTGTCAGTGACCCACACGAGATGACCAAGGATTTAGGGTCAATTCAGGTCACAAGGTCTTCGTAAGGCTAGCAGGGCATGCAAGGTAACCTCGTCCCAGTATTTAGTGCGTCACATGAATACAACGTGACGCACTGCCTCTCACAGTCGTCGTATACAGCACCAGGATCTACGTACAACTACCTGAGGCACACATATGGTTACTCAACCACTTACGATCGACGAGTTACAGGTGGTCAAGACTGTGGTCACAGCGGACCAATGCTCCACCACCTAATAGTCAATATGTCATCAAAAAGCAAAAGGAACATCTCTATTTTTTTTTCCACTCGCCGAATAGCAGGATGTATATCGTCAGACGCGATATATATCTCTGACGCGAAAATCATTTCAGAATCTTAGGATACTTATCACGAAATGAATAGTATCATTAATGCTAAATGTAAGTCAGAAAATGGTATGTGATTATCCCCTACGTGTGTACCGTCCATGACTCAGTTTATGTGATTCTTACATATTTCTTCGTCTTCGCCCACATATCAATCATTTCCTTACATGAGAAGACCTTCAGCGTTGGACGGTATTTTGACTGTGCCTTTACCCCTTTGTGATGCGTCGTTTCATGAAGCACACTCGGTGTGTTATCTCGTAACTCAATAGTCTGTATCTTCTGTCATTCACGCACTCTTCTGTAATCTGTGATGGACTGGAATTCACACTCTGCACTGCAACATGTTCTGCGTGTCGTCTATAATTCAATACTCCCTTTGATGTAACTCACACTGGTGTTGTGCTGTAACTCACACCCTTTTGTGTGTTGCAACGTAACTCACATTCTTCCGAGTGTTGCACTAAAACCCACACTGCATCGTGGATACGTGCCGTAATAATTCTGTAACGCTTTCTGGAATACAACATTATAAAAAAGCATCCACAATCTATATAAACTTCTGTTTACTTTAGCAGTCTCTCGGTGAGAGAGAGAGAGAGAGAGAGAGAGAGAGAGAGAGAGAGAGAGAGAGAGAGAGAGAGAGAGAGAGAGAGAGAGAGACTGATGATAATACGTTGGAAACATGGCCCCAAACATAAGACCACCAGTTTTGCACTCCCCGCCGTGTTGTCCAGGCACAGTGCGTCCACGAAGTCCTTCAGAATGCCATTTCGTCACTACTTAATAGACTGAATTAAAAAGAAGTAATGACGCTGGCTAAACCTGTGCGGATGATGTACTGTGACGGATGAACGCTCGCCTGTTCCTGGCTGATCTATGCATACAATAGCGTATCATTAATGATGAAGCTTACTCATTACAACGATGTCGGTTATATCTATCTGTTGCGTCTAATATCCAGTCATAAAGGAGGAGTGGTTTCTGTGGGGCTCAGTAAGTTGACCTGTCGCAGGTGTTGCCAGGGTCTGGGTAGTGGTTTCTGTAGTGCTCAGTAGGAGGGTCACAGGTGTTGCTACAGTGTGGGTGGGACAGGGCAGAGCAGTGAAATGTTGCTGAGGAGTGACAACCATCGGGTAGGCATGGGAAACAAATACTGGTGTTGCTGGGGTGTGTGGCTGGTTTGGGCGACACCTAGGGTTGTACAACTTAGGGGAAGGGACTTGCCAGGAGGAGGAGGAGGTGCTGGTGTTGCCAGGAGGAGGAGGAGGTGCTGGTGTTGCCAGGAGGAGGAGGAGGTGCTGGTGTTGCCAGGAGGAGGAGGAGTGCTGGTGTTGCCAGGAGGAGGAGGAGGTGCTGGTGTTGCCAGGAGGAGGAGGAGGTGCTGGTGTTGCCAGGAGGAGGAGGAGGTGCTGGTGTTGCCAGGAGGAGGATTTGCTGGTGTTGGTGGTGTGAGGAGAGGGAGGTGCTGGTGGTGTGAGGAGAGGGAGGTGCTGGTGTTGCCAGGAGGAGGAGGTGCTGGTGGTGTGAGGAGAGGGAGGTGCTGGTGGTGTGAGGAGAGGGAGGTGCTGGTGGTGTGAGGTACTGGTGGTGTCAAGAGTGATCACATGGGCACGACGGATAACAGGAGACCAGACGCTCCATGACGAGGTTATCTGCCGAAGGACAGTCGCAGTGGCGGGAACGAGATACTATAGCGGATGACAGCGCTCTCTCTCTCTCTCTCTCTCTCTCTCTCTCTCTCTCTCTCTCTCTCTCTCTCTCTCCTCGGGCACGAGAGTCGGCACTAGAAAAAAAACGAATAAGGAGGAGAACCATCTAGTATGGGAAAGGTATACTCTCATGAAAATTCTATTAAGGAACTGTGGGCGGGAAAAGTTCCTCGCTATCGGCCTCGGCCCGAGTTGATCTCGTCCCTGCCCGGTGCACACACACACACACACACACACACACACACACACACACACCGGCGCGAGCGACGCCACGACCAGTGTTCCTGATTACTACTACTACTACTACCCTCAACCTCTCCTTCAAGGCTGAAGGTGTTCTCTCTCTCTCTCTCTCTCTCTCTCTCTCTCTCTCTCTCTCTCTCTCTCTCTCTCCAGCGGACGAAAACAATATCGAGACCTGATCGTCACAAGGAGGTTGGGAAGCACCTGTCCTGCAGGGAGACGTAAGGAAGAATAGTCCGAGCTGAAATTACTGTCATTAGAAATGTGACACACACACACACACACACACACACTGTGACAAACTCCAGAGCTAGCTTGGCACATGGCTGATGAGTCTCATTGAACTCGAGTGAATGCAATGGTAAAGAGCATGGGACACGGGGAGAGATGGCCTCGTTGCGAACATCGTCACGTAGGTTACAAACTGCAGGACACTCTCTACGTATATACGGGGTCTGGCAGACGACACAGCGCCTAACTGGTTGCCAGCGGTTATACACCTCTGGAGAACTGCAAAGGAAACAAACCTGTCTCCTGGCAAAGACCGGAATCACATTCGAGTACGTGTATATAAAGAAATATTCATCCAACTGTTCACAGTAATCATCTGGCCAAAACTAGAATAAGCTTCTCAAGTCTGGTCGCCGCAATGGATGCACAAATAACTAACGGAGAGAGTCCAGAGGAAGGCAGGAAGGATGATAACAGAATACAGAGAGCCAAGTTACAGTGAGAGGTCAGATGCCATTAACGTGTCCACTACAGAACAGAAAAGAGTGATGAGAGACGATCAAAATTTCTTAACTTCTTAAACCAGTTTGATGATGCCAACAGAGACGGGACAACCAAAGGCCATAACATGAGGTCAAGCACGAAACATTTTCGAAAAGACGTAAAGAAGTACATTCAAAAGAGACGAGGAGGAAGAGAATAGAATGAATGATGAATCTATAAAGTCTGACAGAAGTTTCAAGAAGTTGTGTGATATTAGGGAAAGTTAAGAGGTTGGGCCTCACGAGTGTAAAACTCGTCGTCTCTGTACCGTATTTCATCATTATTTAAAAAAAAAACCTAAGGACCCTTTTCTTCCAGGGTTCCTGCAGCATCAAGGCTGCGCTACAATCAGTAACAGGAAACGGAGGGACTCCTTAGGAGTGAGAAGCTCTTCGAAGCTCGCCGAAGGTGACTTTTCGCTTGCGGTGTAACCACACGTAGGTGGAGTCCAGTACCGTACACACACACACACACACACACACACACACACACACACACACACAAGAGCATCATTAGAGAAGTACACGCACTCTCCACCTACTGAGCGTTAAAAGAAATTCCAGTTAATTACACGTCAGGAAGACAGGCAAAAATCTCCCGCACAAGTGTGTAGGTTCTTCCACTGACTTCCCAGTCCCTTCCCCCACCACCTTGGTGCACTGGACTCCCTCCTGCAGCGCCTTCCTCCCCACACCAGCCATATTAAAACCTCCTCCTCCCTCCTCACTCCCCTCTTGACCTGGTAACACCTCGAGTCCTCTTCGCGTGTTTAATTATTATTTTGTCTCGACGTGTCCGACTTCAGCAGTCTGCCTGCCGTCCGGTCTGCTTTACTGCGTTCTCGTTCTTTGTGTCAACGTCTACATCCGTTCTCCTCCTCCATCTGGTTCTCTGCATCTGCATTTAAGTCTATTCCTCTTTATCAACCTCTGTGTTTCATCCTCTTCCAATGTTCTCTGTGTCTGCAAATCTGTGTGTCTTACTTTTGTCGTCCTGGTCCTTTGTGTTCCCCTGCTCACCCTTCTTTTCCGCCCTGTGGTGGCTTATGCTATATAACTAATCGTCTGTGTCAGCTCCTGTTAGCCTGCTTCTCCGTTGGGGGAGCAGAGAGAGAGAGAGAGAGGGGAAGGCTAAAGACAAGTGCCCGTAACATGCTAAGTCCTGGCAAACCTTAACAACCAGCTCTCTGTCTCTCTCTCTCTCTCTCTCTCTCTCTCTCTCTCTCTCTCTCTCTCTCTCTCTCTCTCTCTCTCTCTCTAAGTTCCATTTTATATCTTCTTGTCTGTCTGTCTGTTCTTTTGTCCGTTTTTTTCTATGCCCTTCTCTGTGTCCTTTCGTTTTGGCCCAATTATCCACTCATCCATGTATGTTCCTTTACTGTTGCTACCCCGCTCTACCGACTGTCTCACGGTAATTACCCATCTGTATTTATGAGAGTTGAGCAAATCCAAACACTGCCCTCCATCTCAAACACATATATATTCTTTGAACATTTAACGTTATTTTTCACGCAATAATTTCTATTTCAATTTATTCCACCTGTCAGCTATTCTTAAAAAGAAAAAATATATTCCTACCGTACCATCTCATTGTATCCTTTCCAAATCCCACTCATCTTCATTTCTCTAACCCAGCTCTAAAATTCATGATGACAGTCCCTATCTTCCTTTCAGCAGGTTTTGAGGATGGGAACTGCAGTATTTTCAACATCTCTCCACTCTAAAGACCCGTCAATTTAGGCGCCAATTTAATACCACATTTTCGCACTCTCTTTCCACTTGTTAATATCCTTCCCTAAGCAGAAGTCCCACAAAGATTCACGATATCTAAATCTAAATCTCACACACGTAGTAATCATTTACTTATATCTCAATTCGTGGACCTAAATGTTATTTTCATGCTGGCCAGTAATACACAAGCTACTTTAGCATTTTCCCGAATGTGTTTGTCACATGAAGTATTTTGTAACATTTTCCCGAGATCTTGTTCACAGTTTGGATTCCCTGTGATATGTAAATCCACCAAAGTCGTCCTGATCCTCTCTTTATTCTTCACATCAACATAAAACTCACTCTGAATAAACGTATCTTCCCCCATCCTGTAACAAGGTGTTGCACCACGCTCCAGGCCAGCACCTCTGTGTCTGCTTCTCTGTATTTTGTGCTTTCTCATCTATGTCTGTCCCTCTTTGTTTATTCCTCTCTTTTTTTCCTCCTATGTTCGCCTCTCTGTCTCTGCTTCTCCGAATCTGCTCCTTAATATCCCTTCACTCAAGTCTGCTACCATGTCTACTCATCTCTGTTCCATCTAATGTATTATGTTCTTCTGTTTCTTCTCTGTATCATCTCTTTAAACTACTTTGGTATGTGCCTGCCCTGTGTTTGTTCCTCTATGTCTGCTCCGTATCAGCTGCTCTTCTGAAACTTCTCTACATCTGCGCCTCTATACTCGCTCCTGTTCGCCGAGCAGATACCAGACATCCTCCAGGGAGCGTCTTGACAGTAAATAGGGTCATCCTCAGCCACAGGTGGTACGATGAATGGCGCGTCGCCGTGGGCTACTACAGGAAAGCGGTTCTGTTGACTTAGCTGCATTATGAATGATGCAGTAGTACCTTACCTACACATTTCCTTCCACTGCTGCCATGAATGCACCTACAGCAACGCTGCTACTTTGTTTTACCGCCTCTCTTCCTGCTGTCACTGTCGCTGCTTGTACTACTACTGTGGCTGCTACAATACTCTGATGCGTCTGCTTTAAGCATCTCCTGTTCACCGTGTCACTGCTGAAGGTGGTGCACTACTGCAACTAAGACAAAGTCCGTGTGTCTGCTGAGGATACTACTGTTAGCACTACTGAAGGTGAGGTACTGCCCCTTCCGCTGTTACTCCTCAGCTTTTTTTTTTCTTTTCTCTTTTACTGTTGCTACGACGCTCCTACTGGCGATACCGCTGCCCTGTTGTACACAGAGACGTTCCTGTTGCTGCGAGTGTTGCCTGTTCAGGCTAGGGCTCCCTGCTTCGTCCGCCGTCGTCCCACCACAAGCATAAAAGCCCTCACCAACACCATAATGCTGATCAGAAAAATACGAACTTTGAGGTTGACTGTGTGTTGTGCAGGAGGGGGGGAAAAAAAAGACACGGGTCAAAGTTTTCATCGGGACCGTTTTTTTTTTTCTTTTTTTAAACCTGCGAGGATAACTTAATTTTATCTGTTTGTCCACTCGTTGTTGCTGTTGTTATTGTGTGTGTAACTGAGCAAACACTTTTCATGGGCGACAGTAACGTACTATTTACTCTCGGTTAACAAGTTGCGTCCAGTAAACAACTTTTGTGTTTGTTCTGGTCGCGTTCCCAAGCGTCTTACATCATCTTGTGGGGCGTCCAGAGCTAAGCTAGTGCCTCAGTTAAGATCAAAGACACTGTGGGTAATACGACAGCTAGGTTATACGAGCAGGAGTAACTGCGCCATGACTGTGGCAGGACGGAACACAGCTTTCACATCCAGCTCTTCAGCAGCCATCGTCATGGCCGGGTTGGAGTCCTAGCCAACGGCTCAGTCAGACAGCCCACAGTCACGGTGCTGAGGCAGCGACGGACGCGTGGACGGGGGAGGTGCGGTGGGTGGGGTGTCCAACCGAGCGGTCGTCACGGCTCCCAAGCCTCACGGGAGCTCTGGTACTCTACGATCAATCCTCCCGCCCAGGTCCTCTCACCTCCGCCATAGGCCACTACGCCCACTTCCCGCCGCAAACTTCTTTCCCCTTGGCCATAACCTCCTTACGCAAGTACAACTTCTTAACTCTCCTTCTTCAATACCCTGACAATCAGCCTTAATTAAGGCCCTTATATAATATAACAATATACATATATATATATATATATATATATATATATATATATATATATATATATATATATATATATATATATATATATATATATTCCTATGAGTCCACGGGAAAATGAATCACGATAAGTCCCCAAGTGCACTTTCGTACAATAATCATAAAGGCAGCAAGTATGAATTATGTATATGTGCATATGTGTATAAGTCTGTGTATGTATATATATGTATAAGTTGAAATGTATAGGTATGTATATGTGCGTGTGTGGACGTGTATGTATATACATGTGCATGTGGGTGGGTTGGGCCATTGTCTGTTTCCTTGCGCTACCTCGCTAACGCGGGAGACAGCGACAAAGTATAATAAATATATATATATATATACATATATATATATATATATATATATATATATATATATATATATATATATATATATATACATATAAGAAATATATATATTCCATGCTAGCTTGTGCCGGAGACAGAAGATTTTACTTTATCCTACAATGTTAAAGAGAGACTTTAGATTTACGGTGGCACAGAAGGCGGAAGAAAGAGTATGACTCTGTGTGTGTATGAAGAAGAAAGGGAAGTTGTCACTTCGGTCGAAACGGAAGATGTGACTAACTAGACTTAGGCTTTTACACTGGGTTATGGCAGCAACGGATCACGGGAAGGAACGGGACATACATTAGAGTGGCTCAACTACACTGCTAACTACAAGAGTGAGATGACCGTAGCCATGGTATACGAAGGATAACAGTATAAAGCAACATTATGAGATGAAAAGAATGTATTAGAAGAACCTGGAGGTGTTGTGCAGAAATGGGTATCACCGACACTTCGTCAGCTACAAATTACATAGCTAAAAAAGGTGTAGATAAAAATAAAGTTGATTTACGACATGCAGCACCTGTGTGTTGTATAACAGCGAGAGTGAGAATAGAAAATGGGTGATGGATACTCAAGGAGGAAGTATGAGGCCATCAGGTGTCTCACGTCGGGAGCAGTTCAGGATTCAGATGGTCTGTGGTTTGGAGTTTAACCACTTAATCATGACTCTACGACCCTTCAAGACGAATGCACGATCCTTAAGCACGACGCCAGTCTGACCCTCAAACACGACGGTGCGACTCCTGATCTGGTACGAAGGTACGACTTGCGAGTACAAAAGGTATGACCGTAGTCAGAGTGGGTTCATAAGACGGAATGGAAGTAGAGAAGCAATGAACGTAAAGGATGAGTTACCTACGAATAATCACAATAAATTTGATTCCAGCAGAGCTCTTCCTCCCCTCGCTCTCTCGAACGCAGTCCTCATTTATCAGTGTTGTGGTACCCCGCCCACACCATCTCCCAACACAAGAGAGCAGACACCAAAATGTATCGGCCACTTACTGACTCACCGGAGAGAAATTTCGGTTGGTGGGTACCACGTCATCACCGGACTGAGGGGACCAGTGGAGATGATGTTGACATCATGTGGGAGACGTATCATGACACCTGCAGCCAGACCTACAAACACTTCTCTCCCCAGACGACGGTAACACTAGACCCGGCCGACACGACGCTCCTCTGGATCACTCACCAGTCTAAGCGACTTAGGAAACAATGAAATCGAGAGTCCAACAGTCGCAACAGAGACCTTTAGAAGCAACTTCGTGAAAAAAAAAAAAGGCATGGGAAAGTAAGAGCCGAAAGAAGGCCAATTACCCAAGCAAGGTACAGCAATTAAAGCAGTCCAAAATCAGCCAGTGGTGTGATACAAGAACTAACTGACACTGACAAGTGAAGGCTCTCCCTCCTCCCCTGTGTCGACCAACTTAGCAACGAGGAGGCAGCATACCAAATCAACAACTACTTTTCCAATATTTGCCAACAATTAACACAACTTGACATCAGCTCCCTCCCAGCATACTTACCAATCCCTCTCCTCCAAACACAGCAGAGTATGAAGTAGCTCTCAGGGTCTCTTAAGACCTCACGCTCAACCACAACCATAGATCATCCGGTGAAACTATACAAGGAATTCTCCCATGAATTAGTTACAACGCTGACCGATATAGTTAATGGTTTACTCAAATAACCCAAATGCTCCAGAGCTTGGAAGAAAGAATGTGTCACTCCACTACTCAAATCCATCAACCACAACCTCTTCATAGCTTACACCCTGCTGCAATTATTCAAATCCTTCAATCTCATTATTCAAGGTTTTGTGTATGATTAGACCTATGATGACAATGCTGATTCACCAGACCCTCAGAAGTCTGGGAATATGAAGCCTTCCACCACCACTCACTAGTTTCATTTATCAAAACTTATAGAAGCGTAAGACCTCGGTGGCACTCACCTTCGTAGACTTCACTTAGGCTCTCGACCTGGTAGACCACATCTTCATAAAGAAAACCATCGACCTGGGACTACGTGGGTGAGTCATCTTATGGTTATCGGACTTCCTGACCGAGCGACACAAAAAGTTGCTAAAGGGAGGCCACATCAGCATCACTACCCTGATATGTGATGTACCAAAGGGCACCAAGATGGGGTCGTTCTACTTCCTCATCCTGATCAATGACGCCCTAAAGGATTCAAACTCTCGCTGGAAGTACAAGGACGACTCAACCTTTGGCATCACTATCAATGACTCTCATGACTTGAATGCCTTGGGTGGAGACAGCATCCTGCCCTCCGACACTTTACCAGGCTCTGACATCCTGCGAATAGTCAGAGACTTCAAGCTTCTTGGTGTCACTATAAACACCGATTCAAATCGGAGGAGTCGTGGCGTCACTATCATTAAATCTTCCTCATACCATCTGTACCTTCTCCACCTACTAAAATCACCAGGCGTTCCACCAACTGAGCTAAGGAATGTCTATACCATCTTCATTCTACCTTTGGTCGAAAAGGGACCAGCTAGAGTGTAGAAAAGGCATGCAGAATCATACTAGGCCATTTTACACCATCTGTCAAGAGGCCCCCTTCTCACTTAACCTGTCTACCCTCTCAGATCAAAATGGCAGCCCCCACGGCAATCTGGGTAATAAACTGCTGATACACCCCCGTCACAGATACCTCTCACCCCTGACGCCCCTCCACCACGAACCACAGTTGGTCGCAACATTCAACTTGTTCCAATCAGAACATACAGACAGATAGATGTAAAAGAACCTACACCTACCATCGTGAACGTCATTAATCCACGAACTAGTGCATAGCTATGCAAGTGAACAACTCTGTTTTCTGTTAGGCTATGTGGTATGTCCACAAATGCATTACTGTATTCATCACGATGTTCAACCAGGTGCATGACGAATAAATCGCACTATCTACTCTGAGTATCCCTGTCTATCTGGATGTATCTCACCCATGTGTTTATCTACAGTGTGGACAAATCCAGCCCACCTTGATCTTAAGCTCCTTTATGACGAACTAGTAACCATCACGACCTCTGTTTTGTAATATCTTTGATACCTCAACAGTGTATTTCCACCCTAATGGCTGCCTATATCCAATATACCGCAATGTATTTATCTATTTACCATCTTACGTATACGAAATGCCACAAGAAACAGCAAAGAAAAATGCTACGAAACCCGGTAAGAAGCATAAATAATCCAATTATCTTTTATAATTATCCCAGGAGCAATATCCGAGTCTTGGTGTAGCCTAGGACTTTTCTAAAGGTTACTACGACCCAAGACTGCACTACTTCCAGTAATGGGGAAAAGTAGACTCCTTTGGAGTAACGAGTTGAGGAAACAGCACTCCCAATGATACACCAAAGGTGACTTTTCACTCGAGCGGGTGGAGTCCGGTAACACCTGCAGGTAGATGTCAGAGGAATAAATATAACACAGATGAATGAATGTCAAGGAAAAGTGTTATCAGGTTACGATGGAAGAGTAAAAAGAGGATGGAAAAGGGATGTGGCCTGTGTATATGATGAGAGGTATACTTGCTTCTGTGAGTGGCTGAATGCTTATATTGCAAAGGAAAACCTTAATACATACGTTAGGCCTCGTGGGAATGAAACCACAGGATGCTGCAGTAAATGTTCAGCAGAGTAAATATGTAGAATAACTAAGTTTGTAAAAAAAAAATACTGAAATCTTAAGAGGGTGCTGGGTGTATATTGCTTAAATGAGTGTGCGAATTTCGTGTAGTATGAGTAACAGCTTGAAGTAAGGAGAGGGTATCAATGAACTGTAATTATTCATACATACATACATACATATATATATATATATATATATATATATATATATATATATATATACACACACACAAGTAAATGTGTATCAAGGTCAGAGGAGAGCAGGATACAAGGCAGGACAGGTGTTGGTGGAGTTAACAGGATTACACGTGGTAAAAGTTGGTGACGAAAATAAAAAAATGGATTTATGAAAGGGCGCGACTGTATAGCCACGAGGGCTTTTTTTTTTTTTCATCCCAGAGAATGATGGTTGGGGGTTAATTCCTGCAAAACAAATTTACACGAATGCAACATTTATGATCCCAGGGGGAAAACATCCTGTAAATTTAACGGTACTGGGTGGCTGGAACATGAGATACAAGTACACTGGGTCAAGGGTGTTAACTGCTCGGGAAAGTTATTACATGTTTCGAAAAAGATAATGGTATATTTTTTCAGGTTAAGTTGGACCGGAAGCACGTTATGTCTCATGGAAATCTAATACCTATAAAAAAAAAATCTACGCATATGATGAAAGAGAGAAATGAATCGAAAATAAGAATGGTATTGTGTGATAAAACTTATGAAAGAAAACGGCAGCACTACAAGCCACTGCAAAAGTATTCGGAGAACTATGTTAACAGTGGATTTTCAAGATGAATAATACAAGAAGAGAAAGAAAAGTAAATAACACTGCAAGATTTTCTTACATTTAAGTATACACTAACCGAACCTGCACGGGAAAAAAAAATAAAAGCCATCTTGGGTGAAAAAAGGGGAACAAAAAAGAGAAAATGAATGCAGAAATTAATCAGGCCTCTCTGTTTGTAGACGTGGCTCTTATAGGAAGAAAGATTATAAGATGAGGGGAAGATGAAAGGAGGAAGAGAATTCCACGAGACAGCTGCCCGGAGAAAGGAGACGGCATCACAACGGTCAATCCTCGAGTGACTGGTCTCCACACAGAAAATGTAGGAAGCAGCAGGTAGACGCATGCATCAGGTCCAAACCTTGGTGGCAGGGACATATGCAGACACTTCACGAGGGCAAAGGCCAGAATAATGCATGCAGTAAAGAGAGGAGATGGCTGAAGAGTAATGCTGCATCGAAGAATCTATAAGACAAATGGCTTTTGTTCCAATCTTGATAATAGAGACGTGGACGAAGCAGCATCCCAGATATGTGAGCAGTACTCCATACCTGGGGGTATAAAACGCTTGTAATATATGAAACACTTGCTCACAAAAAAAACGACTGCATCTAACCAAACCAGCTTTTGGGGAACAGACTTTGTGATGTTGATCATGTGGGGTTTCCAGTAAAGAATGAAGGATATGGTTATGTCCAATGTCTTCAATGTTATTACAGAGTTGAACTGTGGCGTTCTGAAACAGAATAAAGACAGGAGAGATAAAGGAGAAATTGCATTTTAGTACTATCAAGTTTAACCAGGTTATCCATTTAAATGTGCTGCAGAGGTCTGAACCGAGAGAAGAAATACGTTCGGTACAAAAAGGTAAACGAGTTTTAGGAGGAGGAAGGGGAAGGAAGGGGAAGGAAAATGAGTTTGTGTAAAGTGGAATCATCAGCACACTAGCGAACAGGGTTAGAAGTTGAGGAGAGAAGTTCATACACCAAGCGTTAGGACAGAACAAGGATAGGGGCACCACTGATGTATGAACCAGACTATGCTTCGAAGAAGAAAAAAAAAATCTGGTTTCTTTAAACTATGCTTACAAGAAGAATCTTTTTTTTTTTCTTTAAACGATCAAAATAAGCGAGTAAAGATCGAAGCTAAGTGTAAGAGGTCACGATCTAGTACTGTGTCCAAGAGGCATTTTCTTCCCAAGATGAAAAAGTGAACAGTGCGATTCTCTGATACCCGAGTGCTGAAAGGTGAGCACGTTGCTGCTGCCCTCACGACGGTTATGAGCGGGGAATATACGAGTCTGTTGTTGTTGTGGTGGTGGTGGTGGGAGAGTCTCATGGGACGTCTCACAGTTCACTCTACCCTGAAGTACGATGGTTAAACTCAAATGTATAACAACAGAACGACGAGGCAAGCTCAAAGCTATGGGTGTTAATGTTTCAAGATTTGGACGCGTTACAGGAAGCGTAAGGAATGAGAGAGAGAGAGAGAGAGAGAGAGAGAGAGAGAGAGAGAGAGAGAGAGAGAGAGAGAGAGAGAGAGAGGATTATCTCTACGAGGGAGAGCTCGTAATCATGGACAGACTGAGCTGCAGAGAGGAGGCTTAGTGCGGTGTTGCTTGCTGGAGAGGAAACGGCATGACGTCCTAGAGAGGGGAAGTGAGCGAGTAATGTGATTCTTCGACTGCTGCTGGCGCTACCGCGCAAACTCGGGGAACTGTAATTCAGTGTGTGTGTGTGTGTGTGTGTGTGTGTGTGTGTGTGTGTGTATAATACAAACCTCCAACAACCAGGATCGAACCCCGGGACCCCTGCGTAGCACTACTGCTAGGCTACGATCACCCCTAAAAGGGAAATGACTGTTCGAGAAATATGTAATCGGAGAGAGAGAGAGAGAGAGAGAGAGAGAGAGAGAGATAGAGAGAGAGAGAGAGAGAGAGAGAGAGAGATAGAGATAGAGAGAGAGAGAGAGAGAGAGAGAGAAATGGCCTGGTTCGTATACGAGGAGGAATAGATCTTAATTGAAGCTGACCATATGTCACAATGTACTTTAAAAAAAAACATTGTGTGTGTGTGTTTATCATCATCCATCATATACATTTATTCTCTGCAAAATGAAAATGACAACAGAACCTACCAACCACCGTAGACCCTCATCACCGTGATGCAGGGGGTTTCAGATACCATCCATCTGATACAGGGATGATAACCTCGTCTTATGCATCAGGTCATACAATCGTCTCGTCTTTTACGGCTTTCATTATAGTCAATACAATGTCTAAATTAACTGGGTAGAGTCTTGGAGGGCGGGGAATTTTACCCATACACAACAAGACTGACAGTAATGAAACTGTTCTCATATCAGCTTGTGAACCAATATCAAAATATCCCCACAGTCTTAAAAGAACCCAAGTGACACACAAACGCATTTCACACACTGAGAAGAACGCCAGACTCTCTGTCTCCACTTGAAATACACTTAATATCCCCAGTGGTACAACAGTGGGACACTATACGCCACAATATTCAGCCCCTTTCACCATGGCTCCAAGAATCCTATGGGAATGAAGACCTAGGCTTTGGCTTGTCCCTTTGGCTCGGGTTAAGGGACACGCCATCGTATCCTTAACGTCAAAATGTCGGACTCGTGGGTGGTACCAGCTCCCTAAAGGAGGTCAAGGGAACCACAGAAGAAATTCCCTTCCTCTCACGGCAAAATATATTACCCCGGGTGACTAGAAAAGTCACTACACTTCTGCCTTGTGTTTCACATTCATGAATCAGTATGGATGGTGCAAGAGCAGACACACACACACACACACACACATCTTGGGGGTCATACTGTGTGATGAGGATGGCTTGACTGCGCCCATAGGCCCTGGATACTCGAGGAGGAAATGACAGGTGGAGAAAGAATACGTGTAGTGCACGCCTCACACTGCATGACGGTTACAAATACGTACGTACTCCAGATATGAGAGAGAGAGAGAGAGAGAGAGAGAGAGAGAGAGAGAGAGAGAGAGAGAGAGAGAGAGAGAGAGAGAGTTAGATAATGTGAATAATGATACGCAGCTTAGAATACTGCGGGGATGGAATGTTTCATATCAGTGTATTTATACAACCTGGTCAACCTTTTACCAGGGACTGTATATGAATAAAAAAAAATCAAAAAGTCTAATGAGGAAAAAGTGGAAAAAAGCTCAGCAATGAAAGTGTAAAAGTTAACTTCCACGAGACATTAAAATGAGAAGGTTGGTAGGATCTAAAACAGCGGGAGGTGAAAGAGGCTGAGGTTTTGTGGAGACCTGCATAGGTAGGATGCGAGGATAAGACAGCATGGTGGAGTGAGGATCTTATAGGTAGGATGCGAGAATACGACGGACAGCATGGTGGAAGGAGGATTTCAAAAAGTTTGTGGATACAAAATAAGAAGAGTTTGGAAAAAGCTGAATCTGCCTCAAAAATAGTAATGTGTAGACAGAAAGACCATATAGAAAATCGAAGGTAAAAGAACGATACACTCATATATGAATATCAAGAAAGCAAAAATGGATTTCGGGAGAAATAAATTAGAATTGATGAAGAACCAGACCATTCAAGGAGGAGGTAAATAAAAGCGAAAGAAAGAAATTAGGATACATGGAGAGAAGGTGAATTAAACAAGTCTGAAAAAATGCTACCGATAAAGAATGAAGCTTGTAACAAGGGTAAGAGCATTTCAAAAAACAAATAGAAAATGGTAGAGAGAGAGAGAGAGAGAGAGAGAGAGAGAGAGAGAGAGAGAGAGAGAGAGAGAGAGAGAGAGAGAGAGAGAGAGAGAGAGAGACTTATCTATTGGCAGAGTTTGACTTGTCTATTGGTAGAGGATGATGAAAGGTAAGAGGAGAGAGCAACAGATACCTGGGAGAGGACGACGTTACAAGGGAAGGAGAAAAAAAAAAGAGCAATGAAGCTCTTACTTAATGGATAACCTAGGAGTTACTGATGGAATGGTGAGCGATGTGGAATGGGATGGAGAAGATAGCACTGTGGTGGAGTGGGTCTGGAAAGTGTGTATGGCATCATGGCAAAGCGCTCTGGGGCCTGATGACTAGACGCAGGGTAGTAAATGTCCTACTGTAGCAAGGAGAGGGAAAGTGATAGTGATTGAAAATTTACACGAGAAAGTTTCCTTAGGTCAAAGGACAAGAGGTTAGTGAAAGACCGAGCTACAAGGATCAGTGACCATCTTGCTAATGAAGGATAAGATGGGCTTAAGGAGGAAAAACATTGTGTGTAGCAGATTTCTGCACTTAGAAAAGCAAGAGAGAAAGTTTAAGAGGACAAGGTGTATATAGTGTTTATGGATCGAGAACAGGCATATAATTACGTAAATTTGCGAGCTCTCTGACACGTTCTGAACACCATACTGTGTGCATGGAAGACTTACGAGCTCTGTAGAGATCTTTCACAATGGAAGTGATGACTGTGTAAGAACAAGGCGAGGTTACGGGTCATGTGATGTGAAATGAAAGCTGAAGTGCGACGTGGCTGAGCGATGTCACCATCCAATGTTTTCATGGGTGGGTCGCTGTGTGGGATGAAGGCAACAACACCTACAGGAATCATGGACGAACTCGTAAGATGGAAGTTGTCGCAGTTGCTGAATGCAGATGATGCAGGGCTAAGTGTACGAGAGGAAGACCAGGACGGTGCCGTTTCAGCGATGTGTGTAGGGAGAGGATGCTGAATGTGGAAGCGAATAAAAGGAAGACAATTGTGTCTGAAAGGGTTAGGGGATCACAGCGTAGCATCAGGTCGCATCGTGGGGAACTAATAGTTGTGTTAAACAGAGTCGTGTAATTTTCTTTACGTACGGCTGAAGACAAGTAATATAGATCGTAGAAGAGATGGCTATATGCAATTTTTTTTTCTAAGGCTTGGTCAGGGATAATGACATTTCAGATGAAGATATTAAGGGAAGGATCTGGAACCAGATGCAAGAGAAACATATTGAGTACTAAGTTGGTGTTAATGGAGATTCCTGACCTCACTTAATGAATTAATTTATTGCGTTTAGTGAAAAAAAAATGTATAAAAAGCGTTTGTGAATGTGGAAGGCCACTGGTATGAGTTGATGGGGTGTGTGTGTGTGTGTGTGTGTGTGTGTGTGTGTGTGTGTGTGTGTAAGACTTATCAGAGTCTGACCCATACCACGAAAACTGGACTAACTAATGTCATTACAGATGTAAAAAAAAAAAAAAACTCCGTTAATAACTTGGGGATAAAAACCTCATAGTCTTATCCTGCTCGACGTACCATACATAGGCAGCAGTCGAGCTCCAGACTTCAGCCTTTGATTCACTACTTCCTCAGTCAGAGAGCCAGTGTGTTGAGACGCACAGACCCGCCACCGTCTGTGGTCGTTCCCCCAAAGACGAAGTAATTTGAGAATCTCATTAAAAGTGGTCACGGAGCTGCAATATCATCACGGCGGCCTCCGTGGGCGTAACACGATGACTACGTATTACAGACAAAAGTGAATGAAGAAAAATGACATCAAACGACGACATTCCTTATGGGATTACATGAGTACAGTAACGAGACCAGGTAATGCAGGCGAGAGAAACAGGCTGGCACTAATATTTCACAGATATGACTTCCATTGTCACACTTATAATCACCAAAAGTGGACATGTGATACTGATCCCTTTCAAAAGAGACGATTTTTTGTTTACTCATTCTTCCTTCCTCAGCGCCTAACAGCAGTAGCCTAAATTGATTGATACGTTCCTCACCAGAGCCTGCTAACATTAGCTCCGCTTCATGTTCAATTCAAGGACTAAAACTTCAGAGAGAAAGGGTGCCTGTTTTTCACGAACAATGTCAAACAAGAAATAGACTTTCTTATTCCTCTTGCTATGATAAACTGTTCTTGTTTCTACTGCGCTTAACGTCTGAGAGGCAAGGATCACCTCAAGTTTCAATTGATATTTTCTTTTACGTTCAGTGTTACTGGATCAAACAACTGGTGGATTTCAGTGGAAAAGGAACCTGTATACGGAAAACTGGAAGTCCATTACCCCACACACGGTCCATTAGCCGAGTGAGCACGTTCCCTGGGCTAATGGATGTCTTCCCTCCTTTTCTGCGCCTTATTCCGTTGGATGGTGTTGTATGGGATCTTTTGAGTCTGGAAAATACGGTTTCTGGGCTGGAATAATGTCGGCTCCTGCGCGTCCCAGCTGCTTCTCCTAGCCTCTGGAAGGGTATAGTGTCTAGTCTTCAAGCTGTTTTAGATGTTTCCCTTCCTGGTCTTCTGTCTATCGTTTCCTGTCGATTCTATGTTGATACTGTTGTCCTCTTGGCTGGCCTCGTGCATGTTGTGGGTTTTGTCTTTCTCGTGGGTCTTCAGTCCATCCTCAGCTTCCCTCTGGTCCATCATCTGGCGCCTGTACTGGCTTATTTGTCCTATCATTACCATCGTGATTGGTCTGACAGACGTTCCTCTTCGTCCTTGTGGCTGGTCTATAGCTGATTCTCTCTCTCTCTCTCTCTCTCTCTCTCTCTCTCTCTCTCTCTCTCTCTCTCTCTCTCTCTAGCTGGCCTTTGTAATTTTTCTGGACATTCTGTTGTTCAT
The DNA here is from genome assembly GCF_036320965.1 of Panulirus ornatus. Taxonomy (NCBI): domain Eukaryota; kingdom Metazoa; phylum Arthropoda; class Malacostraca; order Decapoda; family Palinuridae; genus Panulirus; species Panulirus ornatus. Next base: position 64,013,953 of record NC_092227.1, on the reverse strand, counting down.
CCTCCCGGTTGACCTCCTACTTCCCTGGTCTCCCAGCTGATCTGACCAGCAAGGTTGTTCTGCCTATCCTCATAATCTGTCTGGCTGGTCTACCTCTCTTCTCCGCTGTCCTCAAGAACCGTTCTGGCTGCCATCTCGTCTGCTCTGAATACCTTCCTGGCTTTGTTTCTCAGCTTTTTCCAACTGCCTCGGCTTGTCCTCTGAACAATTCTGGCTGTCCTTATATAAAGCTGATCTCCAAGTTGCTCCACCCGTTCTATCTGATCTCCAAGATGTTCCGATATGTTTCCATGCTCTTCTGGCGGGTCTCCACCACGTTTCATTTCTCTCTCGACCTCCTTCCTCTCTGTGTCTGACAGACATCCCAAGTTTAGTCTTATGCACCAGCAGCCGACATGACACGATGTAAAACAGTACCTTCATCGAAGCTGTGTTGACTAAAAGAGGTAAAATGATGATTTTATAAAAAAGAAAAAAAACCTATATTGAGGGGATTAGAGAATCTATCCAAGTGTTTATACACTTGGTAAACAAGAAGTATGTTCCCAGATGGGTTCGATTCATTTCGAAATAATCAATTCGACTCCAGCTGTCTCTTGACTGGGTCAGCGTAAATGTGAAAGTTCCTCTTAATCAGGTCAGCTCCGCTATATATCTATTTCCATCGAAATGTGAAAGCAAAATGACGTTCATTTTGGCAAATGACAGGAAATGTCGCTGGCGAGCGATATATTACAACATGAAAGCAGGGTTACTAATGCGAGGCCAGTTCAACGGGCTTTTCTCAAAATGCTTCGCCCGTGGTGTCATACTGTTTCATGCAAAAAAATGGCACGATCCCTATTTTTCTACTGTGTGTCCACTCGTCCCTTTGAAAGCAAAAGGGTTAAAAGAGAAAGGCGAAAGAGGGAAGAAAAAATTCAAGAGCCCTGTTGTGCGAGAACAACAGTGGGCATTACAACGGTCAATCCTCGAGTGGTTTACCTACACACACACACACACACACACACACACACAGACAACGTAAGGAAACTGGTCGTTACATGTCGCAGGTCCAGGTTCTGTGTGTGTCGTCTTAACCGTTCTTCTGGTTAAGAGTTCTCACTAACCCTCCTCTTGGATGATCTCTCAAAAGTTCTGAATGTTCTCTTCGTGATCCTCCTCCCTGGTTCTCCAGCTGTTCTAGTTACCTCCCCTCGCTGGTCTCCTACATGTTATGACCTCCAAGTTGGCCTCCTAAGTGTCCTAGCCAACCACTGGCTGCTCCTGCCTGGTTTTATAAATTTCCCAACCGATCTCCCGGGTCTCTCACTCTCATGAGTAGCCTCCTCACTGTTCTGCTTGTCCCAACAGCTGGTCTTCTGACTGTTCTGACCATCACTGGGGTTCGCATTCGTAGTGCCCGTTCTGAGTGTCTCATGCCCTGAACTACCTGTTCTGAGTGCCCGGACTGTTCTGATCATCTTTCTATTTCCTGCACGTCCTCCAGGTCGATCTCCTAACTGTTTCGACTTTCCCCCCACCCTCGACCTGGTCTTCACCCATGTTCCCCGCTGCCTCACCAGGCATCTACAGTTCTCAGAAGCCACTAAGAAAGCCTGCGAACTGGTCTAGGTGTGCGACTGGCTGGAGCACAGACACTTCTCCAGGTGGGTTAACGTAGAGTCTCATCTAGGATGATCAAATCTGGTGCGGTTACCGTCCTTTGTCGGTCTTCTAAATATTCTGAATATTTTCAGAGACCAAATATCCTCCTCAAATGCTATGGCGTAAAGTCCTGACTTGACTTTGGCATGTTCTAGATGTTCTCTTGGTTCATCAACTTGTTTTCTCGCTCTCTGCACCTACACTCTTCCACAATCCTACAGCTTGGAGTCCTTACTGGCTCCTTCGCTGCTCCCACACCCATTCTTAATATCCTCCTCGCTCGTCAGTGAGATGGTATGGAGCAGGTGAAGATACTTCTGTTCTGCTTCTGGCTGTCAAGTAACTTTATAAGTGAATTCAACTGTAAGTTAAGACCTTTTAGTATTTCTGTTGCTGCTTTTATCCTAACCACAAACAGGCAGGGGATTCCTATCAGAGATTCGGCATCTATTAAGACCGTATTTGGACGACAAATATGATGGTTACTGCCAGTATTTTCTAGTTTTAACTTTTTATTATATTCGTATCCAAAACTGCAATCGATGGCCACTTCTCTACCATATTCTAGAACAATAGTTCCTGTTTTGAACTGTCACCAAGCCTGTATCATAGGTAAAATGGAACAAATGTACATTTCAGTGAAAAAATAATGTGTGTTCTTTCAAAAAAGAAAAGATACAACTACAGACAATATCACCATAAGAATCGGGAAATTTACAAAGTTTCCGGAACTGTAACCAGTTAAGTTTAAGAGTCATGAGGAAAAACCTTCATAAATCACAACGAAACCTTCAATTTTTAAGAGAAATCTATTGAAGTCGACTACATTGAAAACTTCTTTAGTTTACCCTTAATCAACCACAGAAAACCAACCAGTACTGCTTTGGAGAACGAAGAGATCATTGCAACGCACCAGAGAAAACGGTACCCAGCACAACAGGACTTGGGTAACTTAGCTACAGTTCTTAAATTCAATCTACCTTCATTTATGTTCTGAATTTTGAACTTAAATTTCCATATGTCAGGAGGAACGAAATCTTTTCGAAGAAAATTATCAAACCATATCTATTTACCTTGAATATAAATTGAATACTTTGCATCATTTAAATACGTAATTTCCTCAAAATATGTCATTGCACGTAAACCTTATAAATACCCTAGAACTCCTAACGAAGGTTAGAAAAATTGTTTACGGGGCTTTATACATTAGTGGAAGTTTTTCTTATAGTTGAATACATCTAGTGTGTTCACAAGGCAAGATCTGAACACGTATGCCTCCATCCGTCTGTATATATCAGATTACTGCCAAGTATTTGTTAACTACGTTTTTTGTTCTCCAATTCCCTGGCTGGGGAATGTCTCCTCTTACCTAGCAGATGATTTTTCGTGTGTTTCTGACATTCAATAGTGATTCAGGCTCGATATATCGATGCCAACGGTCAACCACGAGCATCAGCCCGTGTCTGAACGTAGTACATGATAGCTGTTGAAAGACGAATTTGGTCGTCAAGTTTCTATTAGGGGAAGGGACGATCGATAAAGGTATTATCTGAATTTAATTCTGAAACTAAATTCATGTATTATATCACGGTTACGATCATGACCATCGCGTTTTATGACGAACGTCGAAGATGCTCAACATAGTACAGAAGTGTTGACAGAGAGGAATGTGATTCGTAACTTGGCCAAAATATGATACTGAAACTTTCACTTGTATCTTCGTTTCTCTGTGCATATCACATCTGAAAAGATTTTGCACTAGTGATGCTAATCATTAAATAAATTTATCACTATTTTTGCACTAGTGATGCTAATCATTAAATAAATTTATTACTCTTTTTGCAGACGTTAACTCAAAATATCTTTATTCGGAAGTTTCTTTAAAGGGTAATCCCTCTCAAACATCACTGTTTGACGTCGGTACTGGCTCTGTTACACATAAATGTAATGTCTTTATCTCTCTAATCCGAAGCTCTCATTCTACAATCCACAGCTCCTCCCTCAACGTCCATCTCCAGCCAGCAGCCACCGTGTTCATCACCCGTGTCTTATCATAATCTTACCCCACACTTTTCTTCTGTACCAGCCAGTCCTCCCTACTGCTGCTCCACCTTATCCACTTCCATCCCTCCCTGGCTTTATCATCCGCCTTTGATCAACCATCGAGTCATCTAAAACCATTCCACTCATCAATTTTTCATCTTCAATCTGGAACTCTTCTTTGTCTATTCCACCCTAACTTACACTGAAAAGCCTTACACTCAACCTACTCACCTACTCAGTACCAGCCTACCCTCATCATACTGGCCTATCCTCACTGCACCAGCATACCCTCATCATACCGGCCTATCCTCACTCTACCAGCCTACCCTGATCATACCGGCCTACCCCCTGATCATACCGGCCTATCCTCACTGTACCAGCCTACCCTCATCATACCGGCCTATCCTCACTGTACCAGCCTACCCTCATCATACCGGCCTATCCTCACTGTACCAGCCTACCCTCATCATACCGGCCTATCCTCACTGTACCAGCCCACCCTCATCATACCGGCCTATCCTCACTGTACCAGCCTACCCTCATCATACCGGCCTATCCTCACTGTACCAGCCTACCCTCATCATACCGGCCTATCCTCACTGTACCAGCCTACCCTCATCATACCGGCCTATCCTCACTGTACCAGCCTACCCTCATCATACCGGCCTATCCTCACTGTACCAGCCTACCCTCATCATACCGGCCTATCCTCACTGTACCAGCCTACCCTCATCATACCGGCCTATCCTCACTGTACCAGCCTACCCTCATCATACCGGCCTATCCTCACTGTACCAGCCTACCCTCATCATACCGGCCTATCCTCACTGTACCAGCCTACCCTCATCATACCGGCCTATCCTCACTGTACCAGCCTACCCTCATCATACCGGCCTATCCTCACTGTACCAGCCTACCCTCATCATACCGGCCTATCCTCACTGTACCAGCCTACCCTCATCATACCGGCCTATCCTCACTGTACCAGCCTACCCTCATCATACCGGCCTATCCTCACTGTACCAGCCTACCCTCATCATACCGGCCTATCCTCACTGTACCAGCCTACCCTCATCATACCGGCCTATCCTCACTGTACCAGCCTACCCTCATCATACCGGCCTATCCTCACTGTACCAGCCTACCCTCATCATACCGGCCTATCCTCACTGTACCAGCCTACCCTCATCATACCGGCCTATCCTCACTGTACCAGCCTACCCTCATCATACCGGCCTATCCTCACTGTACCAGCCTACCCTCATCATACCGGCCTATCCTCACTGTACCAGCCTACCCTCATCATACCGGCCTATCCTCACTGTACCAGCCTACCCTCATCATACCGGCCTATCCTCACTGTACCAGCCTACCCTCATCATACCGGCCTATCCTCACTGTACCAGCCTACCCTCATCATACCGGCCTATCCTCACTGTACCAGCCTACCCTCATCATACCGGCCTATCCTCACTGTACCAGCCTACCCTCATCATACCGGCCTATCCTCACTGTACCAGCCTACCCTCATCATACCGGCCTATCCTCACTGTACCAGCCTACCCTCATCATACCGGCCTATCCTCACTGTACCAGCCTACCCTCATCATACCGGCCTATCCTCACTGTACCAGCCTACCCTCATCATACCGGCCTATCCTCACTGTACCAGCCTACCCTCATCATACCGGCCTATCCTCACTGTACCAGCCTACCCTCATCATACCGGCCTATCCTCACTGTACCAGCCTACCCTCATCATACCGGCCTATCCTCACTGTACCAGCCTACCCTCATCATACCGGCCTATCCTCACTGTACCAGCCTACCCTCATCATACCGGCCTATCCTCACTGTACCAGCCTACCCTCATCATACCGGCCTATCCTCACTGTACCAGCCTACCCTCATCATACCGGCCTATCCTCACTGTACCAGCCTACCCTCATCATACCGGCCTATCCTCACTGTACCAGCCTACCCTCATCATACCGGCCTATCCTCACTGTACCAGCCTACCCTCATCATACCGGCCTATCCTCACTGTACCAGCCTACCCTCATCATACCGGCCTATCCTCACTGTACCAGCCTACCCTCATCATACCGGCCTATCCTCACTGTACCAGCCTACCCTCATCATACCGGCCTATCCTCACTGTACCAGCCTACCCTCATCATACCGGCCTATCCTCACTGTACCAGCCTACCCTCATCATACCGGCCTATCCTCACTGTACCAGCCTACCCTCATCATACCGGCCTATCCTCACTGTACCAGCCTACCCTCATCATACCGGCCTATCCTCACTGTACCAGCCTACCCTCATCATACCGGCCTATCCTCACTGTACCAGCCTACCCTCATCATACCGGCCTATCCTCACTGTACCAGCCTACCCTCATCATACCGGCCTATCCTCACTGTACCAGCCTACCCTCATCATACCGGCCTATCCTCACTGTACCAGCCTACCCTCATCATACCGGCCTATCCTCACTGTACCAGCCTACCCTCATCATACCGGCCTATCCTCACTGTACCAGCCTACCCTCATCATACCGGCCTATCCTCACTGTACCAGCCTACCCTCATCATACCGGCCTATCCTCACTGTACCAGCCTACCCTCATCATACCGGCCTATCCTCACTGTACCAGCCTACCCTCATCATACCGGCCTATCCTCACTGTACCAGCCTACCCTCATCATACCGGCCTATCCTCACTGTACCAGCCTACCCTCATCATACCGGCCTATCCTCACTGTACCAGCCTACCCTCATCATACCGGCCTATCCTCACTGTACCAGCCTACCCTCATCATACCGGCCTATCCTCACTGTACCAGCCTACCCTCATCATACCGGCCTATCCTCACTGTACCAGCCTACCCTCATCATACCGGCCTATCCTCACTGTACCAGCCTACCCTCATCATACCGGCCTATCCTCACTGTACCAGCCTACCCTCATCATACCGGCCTATCCTCACTGTACCAGCCTACCCTCATCATACCGGCCTATCCTCACTGTACCAGCCTACCCTCATCATACCGGCCTATCCTCACTGTACCAGCCTACCCTCATCATACCGGCCTATCCTCACTGTACCAGCCTACCCTCATCATACCGGCCTATCCTCACTGTACCAGCCTACCCTCATCATACCGGCCTATCCTCACTGTACCAGCCTACCCTCATCATACCGGCCTATCCTCACTGTACCAGCCTACCCTCATCATACCGGCCTATCCTCACTGTACCAGCCTACCCTCATCATACCGGCCTATCCTCACTGTACCAGCCTACCCTCATCATACCGGCCTATCCTCACTGTACCAGCCTACCCTCATCATACCGGCCTATCCTCACTGTACCAGCCTACCCTCATCATACCGGCCTATCCTCACTGTACCAGCCTACCCTCATCATACCGGCCTATCCTCACTGTACCAGCCTACCCTCATCATACCGGCCTATCCTCACTGTACCAGCCTACCCTCATCATACCGGCCTATCCTCACTGTACCAGCCTACCCTCATCATACCGGCCTATCCTCACTGTACCAGCCTACCCTCATCATACCGGCCTATCCTCACTGTACCAGCCTACCCTCATCATACCGGCCTATCCTCACTGTACCAGCCTACCCTCATCATACCGGCCTATCCTCACTGTACCAGCCTACCCTCATCATACCGGCCTATCCTCACTGTACCAGCCTACCCTCATCATACCGGCCTATCCTC